>NC_047679.1:51882110-52183463 GCF_011762505.2 Arvicanthis niloticus | reverse complement strand
TTTTTTTCTAAGGGAGGCTCACTGGGGAATCTATTCTTTGAAGGGTAGGCTGCATGGCCAGCAGAAATGAACTCAATGGCATCTTTAAAAGTTTCTTGCCTCATAAAAATCATATCTTAGCTAGTTTTTCTTTTCTTTTTCTGTGTGTTTATCTTTTTGTTTTTATTTTATTTACATTTTAAATGTTTCTTTCTAATCCAAGTTGTGTGTGTGTGTGTGTTGCCCATCCTGGTGGTGTCAGTTGTGTTGATATTCAGCCTGGCTTAGCAACACCTGTTAAAGTTGCATTGTACATCTTATATGATGGTACACAACATTTCTTTAAAAATGTTGACTTGCCTTGAGGGATGGCACAGATAACACACAAGTTATGCTCCCTTCCTCCTGTTATTAAACCACTGTTAAAAAGAGAAAGCTGATTAAAACATTTTAAAAAAGAGTAACGTCAGTGACTTTTCAACAGATGACACCTATCAAATTTGTCATTCAAAATTTAAAGTTAGAAATTTTTTAGTGCAACACATTAATAAGCATCTACTTTGCCCGAGGTTTTGTGTTAAATTTGGAACGAGCATGAGAATGAGAAGAGGCTGGAAGAAATTACACCGGGAAATTTATAGGGAGTAGAGTATATGAATTCTTTGTAAACCAAACAAACAAACAAACAAATAAACAAAAAACAAACCTCTCTCTCTGTGGTGGTGGTGGTGGTGGTGGTGTGTGTGTGTGTGTGTCTTTGTGCACATGTGGGCTCATATGCAAAAGTGAGTGGAGAGGCATATGGAGTCCAGAAATGGCCTTGGATCATCTGGAGCTGGAGTTACAGGTAGTTAGTTTTGAGCTGTTGCAAATGGATGCTTGAAATTGAACTCAGGTCTTTTTCAAGAGCAGTGTACACTCTTAACAACTGAGCTGTCTCTATAACCTTCTTCTTCTCCTCCTCCTCCTCCTCCTCCTCCTCCTCCTCCTCCTCCTCCTCCTCCCCTCCTCTACCTCTTCCTCATCCTTCTTTTTCTGTTTTTTGAAAATTGATTAAGCTATTTATTTACTTTACATTCCAATTGTGGTTTCCCCTTTCCTCCCAGTCCTTCCTTCTCTTTCCCCTCCTCCATCCTTACCAGTAAACCCAAAAGAATGGAAACACACACACACACACACACACACACACACACACAGAGAGAGAGAGAGAGAGAGAGAGAGAGAGAGAGAGAGAGAGAGAGAGAGAGAATCATGACCAACATCAAAATAACAGGAATTAACAATCATTGGTCATTAATATCTCTTAACATCAATGCACTCAATTCCCCAATCAAAAGACACAGGCTAACAGAAGTGATGTAAAAAAACAAGATCCATCATTCTGCTTCTTACAAAAATCACAGCTCAGCAACAAAGGTAGACATTATCTCAGAGTACAGGGTTGAAAAAAAATTTTTTCCAAGCAAGTGTTCCCAAGAAAGAAGCTGGAGTAGCCATTCTAATATCTATTAAATAGACCCTCATCCAAAATTAGTCAAAAGAGATAGAAAAGGACATTCCATAGTCATCAAAAGAAAAATCCACTAATGTGATGTCTCAATTCTAAATATCTATTCCCCAAATACAAGGGCGCCCATATTTGCAAAAGAAACATTAGTAAACTTTGAATAACACATTGAACCCCGCACATTAATAGTGGGAGACTTTAACATTCTACTCTCACCAATGGACAGGTCATCTAAACTGAAAGTAAACAGAGAAATAATGGAACTAACATGTTATGAATCAAATGGACCCAACAGGTAGCTACAGAACATTTTACCCAAATGCAAGAGAGAATATACCTTTTTCTCAGGATCTCCTCCAAAATGGACCATATACTTAGTCACAAAGAAAGTCTCATCAGTTATAGTCCTCTTCTTAAGGAACTAATTTTTATCACGCTGCTGAAAAACTGGGATAAACAGCTTACTACAGAAGGAGAAGAGAAACATAATACAGTTGAGCTTGGAGGACATGGAGACAAAAGAAGAGCATGGATTAGGTCCCAGAAAGCTAAAAATTATTTTATCCAAAGAAACAGAATAGAGAAGAAGGGAAAGTAAAAGCCCAGTGGCTTAAAATCACAGAACACATTGTAGCCTTGTGATTAGAGCATACCAGGAAGAACTGGGGAGACATGATTTCACAGGTAAAAAGGGCATAGGAAGTAGGCCTTCGATGCCAGAGTTAGACATTTGATTTTATCTTGAGACTAATAGAGAACCACTAAGGAATTTTAAGAAAGAGGCTTGTATAATCACACTTTATTAGTTATTTTGTTTTATTTCATTGCATTACAGGTATGGAAGGAGTGTGGTGGACAGGGTAAAAGGGAGTAGTGCTGAAAATCAAGATTCTACTTAGAGCATTTTAACAAAGTAAGGAGAACAACATCGAAGTAAGATTGAATCAATGGGCTTATCAATTATCTCTCACTGTAATAAAGCTGTATAAAAACCACAACAATCACAATGCCATATAATAATAATTATTACTTTCTCCCTCAAAAGTCTGCAGATCAGCTAAGTTGCTGTTTAGCTAGTATTTATTTGGTTGGGTACAATGGTGGGAAAAAATTTATTTTGGTATCTTAAGACAAGGTTTCTCTATGTAGCCAAGGCTGTCCTGGAACTTACTCTGTAGACCAGGCTGGCCTCAAACTCAGAGATTTGCCTGTCTTTGCCTTCCAAGTGCTGGGATTACAGACATGTGCCACCATTGCCTGGCCATAAATATATTTGTTAACATTTATTTTCAGAATTTGTATACTGTCACTTATCTAGACTTCTAAGGTTTGAATACTGTTTGTTCTTTCCAAAACTCATATTGAGACATAATACTCTTAAGGTAATGGTGTTGATATGTGGTGGGACCTTTATAGAGGCAAATAGATTATGAGTTGTTTTTCCCTTGAAAATTCATTGATGTACTTCCTCTGAGAGTGGGCTGGTTGTCATTGTAATGCGTTGCTTTAAAAGAGAGTGTGGCCTCCTCCACTTATCTTCTCACATGTGTGCCTCTCTTGTTCCACACTTCTTCTACTTCCTTCTCTTTGAACACACTAACTTGGCTTTTCACTCTTCTATCATTAGACAACAACCAGAAGCTGAACAGATGCTCTTGAACTTTTAGAACCTGAGATAAAAGCAAGTATCTTTCTTTTTTAAATCGCTTACTTACAGGTTGACTGTTATTGCAACAAAAAGTAATCCAAAAGAGCAACTTTTCATTGATCAAAGAAAAATCATGCAGCAAAGCCTTGCCTTGAAATGGAAGGATACTACAAGGACACATACCAATTGGCATGGATAAAGGGAAGGATTAAAAACTGTGACAATACAAGTAATTTATTACATTTGGATCTGGAGAAGGAGACAGCAAGAGCAGAAGAGGTGAAATGGAGTATTCAAAATGGTTAAGAAGCTGAAATCAAAGGCCATTGTGATTGGATCCTAGTGAATGGAGAGACTGGTTTAATATGACTCTGGTAGGAAAAAGACCACATAAGTTTTCAAGTATAATGTTAAAAGTTATAGTGTTTTATCCTGTGTTATAAGAAGGTACTGCAGAATTATGAGCATAGGAGGAAAAGGCCACAAGTTTTATTATAGTTAGATGAGAAAACAGTGCAATTCATAGCTATAGGTGAGCCTTATAAAGCCTGAAGTGTTGCGTGCACCTCTCGTGTCCCCTTTTCACCCGTGGAAGAGAAACACGAGAGGCAGAATTCGGGTAGTTACCACAGCGAGGCTTTACTCTTAAGTGAAGTCTGCGGAAGGGCCAAAGACAGGAAGAGGCACCGCTTAAATACACCCTAGAGTGACGTGTTCACTTCTGATTGGCTGTTCACTCATCACCCAATATTACGCCTCGGGATTGGCCAGTGACTTTGGCGGGCTTTCTGCCTTTGCAGCTGCGCAGTTAATTGTTTACTAGTGGGAAGGACACGATGTCCGCGCCATCTTGGAATGGAGAATTATACCACCGCTAACAGCGGCTTCCTACACTGAAGGCCAAGGGTAGGTGTTTAGTGTATCCTGGTAAGTATAAGGCAAAATTTCTCACCCTTCAGTATTGTTGAAATTTGGGGTGAGATCATTATTTGTTGTGAGGCTAGTCCTCTGCATTGTAGAATATTTCATTACATCTCTGATTTCTACCTACCATGTGTAAGTAGTATTATTCTGTTCAAATTGTAATAAAAATATGAATGTCTCTGAAAACAGTGAAGTGTGTCCTGAATCCAAAATGACTGCTTGCTTGGAACAAATTTTATGAAGTGCCATGTTTCTCAGAGTTCTTGATACTCCCTGTTATCCATTTTTCTTATTTTGTGGCAATAGAATGCCAAACTTTAGCTGATGATATAGAATTCTAATACTTGGCAATAATACTAAGTTTTGACCTGTGAAGTTTAAGTGGAAATATGATATGAGATTTGTGGAAAGATTTCATAAAATATATACTGTATGATGTGTTTTTGGTTTCCTACATATTCCTTCCTGAATCCTTATGTCATGTCAGGACTCTAACAGCCATCAGAATCCATGTAGATCTGAGCAATTCTATAAGAATAGCTGAACAGAAATGTGGAATGGCTCTGAGTCTGAAGATGTCTTTTTGAAGATACCAAGCCATACTACATTGCCTGCCTCTAGGTTCCCATACCAAAAAAAAAAAAAAAAATCATATCCAGGTCAGGCCATCTGTATCTGTTTTGTTTTTCTGTTTTTCTACCCTGGTACTGCAGAATCTAGGTCCAACTGCTAAATACTATGGCACAACTCTTATTTGTGAACTGTGAGAGCAAGTCCTTTGAAGAGCTTCTGAGATTTCTCTTTATCTAAAAATAGGGTGAAAAGCATCAGTTTCTTTGTCTCTCAGGCTTTGGACATTGTGGTTTGAATATTTGATGCCTGGTACCACTGTACTCACCTGTTAATGAGAAGCAAGCAGACAGAATGAACTTGAATCTTTGATATCATTGAGCTATTGATTTGACCAACACAAAAATGTATCATCTTCAGAAGGCTTGTGAAAGACAAGGATTTTTTTTATTACAACTTAATTAATTTTATTTAAGTTTCTGTCATTTGAGTCTTAAGGACTCCAAATAAGTTATGAAGGGAAACTGCTAAATTAGGTTACACTAAACACGAACAATAATTGAGTCACCTAAGGTGCTCAGGAAGCAGTTCAATATGTAGGAATGAGCTCAAAAGAATACATAGGATTGTCCTAGGCACTGAAGAAAAAGCCTTGGTTTCTTTTAATGTACCAAAAGGTCTTGATAGTCACTGCGAAATGCCACCTTTATTATGGTTAATGTTTCTGTAATTCCAAAATATGGTGTTCTCTTCCAAGGTTATAGGTAAAGAATAATAGGTAACTGCATTCGAATCAGTAATGATGCCTCCAAAGCTGAACCTTAGAGTTTGCTCAGGATAATCTCAGAAAATGCTAATAACGCTGTCACTCCTCTTTGCTTCCCACATCCCACATTCTGAGCTTTCCTTATGGTTGACTCCAGCAAACATTCCATTGCTCTTAAGGGAATTCCCTTGGATGTGTTAATCAGCTGGTCCTTGTTCTTATAATTCTATTAAATCCAACAGTCTATAACTAAGTTCCTATATATGCTGACAGCCACCAGAGGACAGTACGGACTAGACAAGCCTTGCCAGCCAGCAATTCAAGCCAGTCATCCTGGAATCATTTATTGCCTGGATCAGAGGCCCACCTGCCACTGTCTTTAATTTTAGGCTGGGCATGAGAGGCTGTAGGAAGGAACCTCACAGGCACTGGGTTTTAAAGGAAACTCTAATGCCTTGTTTTTGTTTTCATTGCTCAGTTTCAGGCTTTGTGGGGTAGCAAGAACTCTTCATGGTCTCAGAGTCATGGATTAAAGCCAAAAGTAGCTGGGAACACAGGCCAAGGGATATATTTGGAAGGTGGATTCCAACTCCTCTTCCTCCGGAAGGGGCAGGCGGGTCTTGGCCTTATGCCCAGATCACAGAACCGTAGACTCAGAGCTGAAAGAATCCTTAGCACAACAAGCAGAAATCCTTAGTTTACTGGCCCGTGACTGCCCTAAAATTATATGCTGAATTGTAGTGTCTGCATCCAAAGATTTCATCAGAGTCTCAGAAGTCTGAGATGCCACAAAAGGTTAAGAAAAAACAAATATTTTAAGTCACAGATTAGGCCCTAAGAAGAGAGAGACTTGCCCAAGGTCAGTTACTCAGGAATAGAGCTGGACTAAAAGTCAAGTAGACATGCTGTACTACAAAAAATAATTCTTGAAATATTTCTGTTCAAATTGGAGAGTAAGGACCCAGGGTTATGTCAGAGGTAAGCTGGCGCTGGGTATATAATGCCTCCCAAAGTCTCGCCCTCCTTCTTCTCTCCCTGCCTCTCTCTTGCTGTCTCTCTTTGTGTGTGTATGTATCCACTTATGTGTGTGTGTGTGTGCGCGCGCGCACATGCATGCGCCTGTGTTTATGTAGTTAGTAAGATGGGTTGGCTGTTTTGAAGAAGTTTTTAGAGTGCTTTCCCTCTGACTGTATCTGTTCACTTCTCTTTTTCACCATGATCACTAAGTTTCCTTGGAGTCTATCTCCATATGCCAAAACAGTTTAACTGTTAATTGAGCACAATCATTACAGCTTCTCTCTTATTTGGGCTTATACAAAAAATGGTTTTTGGTCATACTCAGTGCTGGGCTATGACAGAATTAGAATAATAATTATTCTACTAAAAATAATTAGAGAAGCTTATGGTATTTTCTTTTCTTTTTTATTGGATATTTTATTTATATTTCAGATGTTATCCCCTTGCCCCATTCCCCTCACCCCCACCCCACTCCCTATCCCATCCTCCCTCCTGCTTCTATGAGGATGTGCCCCCACCTATCCCCCATTCCCACCTCCCCACCTTTGAATCCCCCCCCACACACTGGGCGTCCAGCCTTCATAGGACCAAGGATCTCCTTTCCCACCTATGCCTGACAAGGCCATCCTCCCCTACATGTACAGCTAGAATCATGGGTCCCTCCTAATGTCCTCCCAGGCTACTGTCTCAATTCAGTTATTAAGGTCAGTGGCCAATAGAATGCCAGAAAGAGAAGAAATCTTAGAAAATTTGTACATTCAGTTCCTTGACTATACAAATGAAGATTTATGTCCTTCCAAAGGAAACAATGTCCCATGGAATGTATGGAACTATAGTTGTACCCAGTATTATATGAATATTACTTTTTCTACCACATTGACTATATATCTTAGTTAGGATTTTACTGCTGTGGACAGACACCATGACTTAGGAAACTCTTGTAAGGACAATATTTAATTGGGGCTGGCTTACAAGTTCAGAGGGTCAGTCCATTATCATCAAGGTGGGAACATGGCAGTATCCAGGCAGTCATGGTGCTGGAGGAGCTGAGGGTTCTACATCTTCATCTGAAGGCTGCTAGCAGAATACTGGCTTCCAGACAGGATGAGGGTCTTAAAGCCCACACCCACAGTGACACACCTACTCCAATAGGGTCACACCTTCTAATAGTGCCATTCCCTGGGCCAAGTATATACAATCCATCACAATATATTAATTACTTTTTGTGCTGTTTTGAAAAAATGATAAAATTAACTTAGAGAAAGAGTGGTTTATCTTGGCTCACAGTTTGAGAGTATAGTCCAACATGACAGAGAAGGTGTCAAGGTGACTACAATTGTAGTGATGGTGGCAGGAATGTGAGGGGCGGGAGGATGCTAGTGCTCAGCTCACTTTCTATTTTTTTTCAATCAGTTCCTTGGATGAAATTACCTTCAAATGGGTTGGATCATTCACTTCAATTAACCTAATCTAGAGGCTCCTTCACAGACATGCCAGAGGTTTATTTCCATAGTGATTCTAAATCACATCAAGTTAACAATAAACAGGCATTGTTCCGGATGTCTTTTGCTGGGACTGGGAAGGTGCAAGACTTATTTTAAAACTCTGTCCTGCAGGTAAAAGATTTCTGCCAACAGGTTGCTTATAGTCCACTGTAACAGCCTTTCTATTCATATGCATTATACAGAAGATCCTCCATATATGCCAGCAAGCCTACCCTTTGTTCTCCACGTCCTTAGCTATGTGTCTCTGGAGGCAGAAGATCAAAATGAGAATTCCACAGGCTTAGTTTCAACTCCAGGGAAGGAAATGAATGAGTGAGAATTGAAATAAGAATGTATAGGAGAGTTCCCAGCTTACCGGAAACCATCACCTTGAGAGCCATCTTAGTCTTCTCACATGCAAATATATAAGATAACTGAATATCTATTCATTTGTTGGCCTGCCTTTTTTGTAACTCTGTCTTTTTGTGTCGCCACTTAGCAAAGTGACATTCTTGCATTCCTATTTGTAAGACAGGAGACCATATGCTCCACCAGGCTTGGAGGTGGTAAAACAGACAAAGATACTATATCATTTAGATCTCTAGCTACCCTAGATCATCAGATTTGTTCATGGAAAGAGATGAGAGGATGCTTTGCTCTCTCCTTCTGAAAAAAAAAAAAAGCCTAAAGTCCATGAAGTGTACATTACTGGTTTACTGAGCAATTGGGTTCCTCTGGTAGACTGAATTGAATTCAAAAAGTATTTTGTATTTATAAATCTCTTAGAAGCTGGAGGTTATATGACCTCTAAACTTACTGTGGTGTGAACTTTGTCAATATAACAAGAAGCTACTGAATGTGCTTGCAAACAGATTGGCTTCTTTGGTCTATTCCCACCCCTTTCATCCATTGACTCACTCTGGAAGTTATATACAGTTTATCAGTCTTTCTGACTATCTCCCAGACCATCTCATGTATCTCAGCTTTTTTTTTCTAGGTGAGTTGATCATAGTATCTTCTGCATCTCTTTGATTCTCCGCCTTCATCTGACTCTAAAATACACATCAAGAATCTGATATGACTAAGGCTAAGTCAACACTGAAATGACATAGCAAATTTGTGTATCGCTCCACAGAACCTTCTGAAGCAATAGTATCAAAACCTCCATAAGCTGTCAGATACTACCATGCCAGATAAATTATCAGGTGCACAGAGTAAGACTCATTTAGGTAGCTAAGATATTCCCTAAATTACCTCTATGAACCCTAGCCTATATATGATTCTCCTAGGCAACATCCTAAACACTTGTCAAGGGGGTTTTTCTTATATATGACCTTTGATAAGGAGCTCACTCCATCTAATGATAACCTGTTTCATTTATAGCCCACTCATTTAGAATGTTCTTTATTTTCAGTTCAAACCTATCTCCTATGGTTTAGTTTATGCTTGGATTTCATTTCTGCCTCCGGGAAATCTCTCATGCCCTATCTGTTCTTCCTGTCCCTGGCAGTTCTTTAGAAACATCTAGGCAGAGAGCTCCTCCCCCAAGTCTTGTCTTCTCCAGCATAAACAGCCATAGATCCAACTTTTACACTCCCATTCTCTGTCTGTTCACTCCCTTCTGGATACATCATACATATGGTCCCTTTAATATATGATACACTGTGCTAGACACAGCCCTTCAGTAAGAGCCTAACCAGAGCAGAGTGCAAAGGGACAGTTGATTCCCTTGATCTGAACCCTATACACATGCTAATGAAGCATAAGTTATCATTTGATTTTTGGTTTTAAAATCTTAAAACTGCTGATACTTGTTAAGGAAAGTCTCAAGTCCACTGTCTTTAAACCGAATTCAGGAAAATGTGTCTCATTTTGTGAAGTCAGTTGATTTTCAGCATCGAAGTGGTGACCTCTCCATTTGTAACTGTCAATCATCTGATCAGGTTCAACCACTTATTTCAGCCTGTTGACAACTTTTTGGAGCCTTACTCTGTGACCTGACATATTCCTCTTCTCCCTTACAGTTTTCAAATTTTAGCAGTAATCACCTAGTGTCTTTGTGAGCTTGTTTTGTTATTTTGTTGAAATATCCAGTCCTCCACTTGTTCTTTCAGAGGAGTGGTCACCTTCTCCAAGTGCTCCTGGGGACAGTTCTCAAGGCCTGTAGCATGGGAATGACCTTGATCGTTGAATACCAACACAGCCTCAGCCGAGAAAGCAGCTCCAACCTTAATCTCTCCCCCAGCCTGGCTGGCCTCTGTCAGGGAGAACCCCACACACTGGCTGGCTCAGTCAGCAGTGAATGGAATAAGATTTCCAGTTGGCTGCCAAGGCTGAAGGTCTGGAATATCAGGCTAAGCAAGGACAAATCAGTGCAATATAATTTTGCTAATGGCTCAGGAACTGCCAGATTCAATGGGCCCCAGCTTGCTGTAAGGACCCCTTCTTTATCCCAGGCAGGCTCTGGCATTAGGCCCAAGCATCTATTTCCTTCTTCCTTGAAAGTGTTCCTATCTCTGATACTCTCAGAGAAAAAAACTAAAGATAGAAAGGACCATGATATCTCCACTGCCTTTTTCTCATTAGCTTCTTTAAGAGTTTATATTAAAATTGAATTTATTTACTATTTTATGAGTAAGTATATGCATGCCCCTGGGTGTATGTAAGTGTACCATCTGTATGCAGGTGGACAATAAAAGAAGGCCAGAAGGGAGTTGGATCCATCGGAACTAACAGTACAGATAATTGTGAGTGACTTGTTGTAGGTGCTGGGAATGGAACCCAGGTCCTCAAGAAGTACAGCAAATGCTTTTAACGACTGAGCCACCTCTGTAGACCCTAGATTTTATATTTATAAACTGTGTATTAACTCTAATTTTGCTGTAACTTGTTTTTGAAAATATAATTACATTTCTTTATTCCCCACCCCCGGAAACCATTCCATATGCTCCTCCATGTTATCTTTTTAAATATATGAAGTTTTAAATTATTGGTTATTATATATGCATATATGTATAACACACACATAATGTGTGTACATGTACATAAATGTACATAATGACAACCTGCTCAGTCTGTATAAAGTTACTTTTTGTAGTTTTTTAGGGCTGATCAGTATCCAATATCAGGTACAGGATAATCAATTGGTGTGCACTCACTTAAGGAAGACTACTGCTTTCAGCATTCCTTAGCTTCATATAGTTCTTTGTGTGGAACTAAGGTCTCTTGGATTTTCCCTTACCCAGTTTAGCATGTGTATTGTTGTTTACCTCATGTTTAGACAGTAATGTTGGTGAGGTTTTTATGAGTGTAGTTTCCTATATCATTACCAAACATAATTTTACAGCAAACAGCCTGATTCTTTATTTCTTACAATTTTTTCACCTCTTCTTCTGCAATGTGAGCCAGAGGAGAGGGAGTGTTACATAAAAGTATCCATTGGTACTGGGCTCCACAATGGTGCATTTTGATTGGTTGTGGGTTTTTTTTTAAATCATGTTCTTCATCTATTGCAAAGAAAATATTTCTTGATGAGAGATAAAGACTCCACTTATATGTGGGTATAACACACACAAACTAGTCAATAAAATTAAAGAAGGTAAACATGAATTACTGAGTGATGTTTAATAGAACACAAAGATATGGCTAAATAAAATGAAAAAGACAATTCAGAGCTTCAAAACCAAATTCAGGAAAGAAATAGAAACACTGAAGGAAACTGAAATTAAGATGGGATTAAAAACTCAGTAATTAAATTAGAAAAGTTAGAGGAATTTCTTATGAGTAGAATAGATCAAGTAGAAGATAGACTATAGGTATTTAAAGATGAAAAGGGAATGGAGTATTCAAAGAATATGAAAAATTTAAAAAAATACCATAAATGTTTCATGCAAGAACTATGGGGCACTATGAAAAAATGAAATCTAATTATAAGCATGAAAGAAGGATGTGGATACTATATCAATGTCAGAGGCTATATCTTCAAGAAGATCAAAGAAAGGTTCCCCAAATCAATGAAAAACACATCCATACAAATACAAAAAGCACTCAGAACATCAAATAGAGAAGACCTGAAAAGAAACTCCCTGAAGTATGCTAGAGTTAAAACATTATTTATTTGGAGCAAAGAGGGTACTGAAAACTGCAAGAGAAAAACCACAAATCACACATAAGGGAAAACCCATCAGACTAACAGCTAATTTCTCAATGGAAACTTTAAAGGTCAGAATAGCATGGAGTAATGTATTTGAAGTACTAAGAGACCGTTGCCAACTGAGACTACTGTACTAAGAAGAATTTTTGTTCATAGTTGAAGACCAAAGGAAATCTTTCTATGATAAAAAACAAAGCTAAAATAATTCATGTTCACAATATCAGCCCTACAGAGAATACTGGAAGCAATAGTTTTGACTGAAGGGGATAAACATACCCAAGAGACTACAGAAAAAATGAACTATAATTACTCAAACCCAAAATAAAAATGAAAAAGCAAACAAACAAAAATGGCAGCAATCACAGTGTACCTTTCAATTATAACTTTAAATATTAATAGCCTTAAGATTCAATCAAAAGACACAGGTTACCCGAATGGATTAAGAAACAAAATCCATCTCTCTGTTGTCTACAAGAAACCCATTTAGACACCACTTTAGGGTAAAATGTCGGGAAAGGTATTTCAATCAAATATGGCTAGTAAGCAAGAAGGACTTGCTATCTTAATATCTAATAAAATAGATTTCAAATAAAAAGTATGATAGTAAAATTAATGATACAGAATAACATCAGCCAATTAATAGCAGATGATTTCAATATGTTACTTTCTCCAATAGACAAATCATTTGGATAAAAAATAGAGAAACATTAGAATTAAATGACATAACACATCAAATGGACTTAAAGATTTCTACAGAATATTATACACAAACACCTAGAGCAGAGCATGGAAACTTCTTTAATAGATCACATCCTGAAAAAAAAAAAACTTTTAAAAGGTTAAAACAAAAGAAGTAACTTCAGGTATAAAATTTACAGTTAATGAAGTAAAACTCAAAATACACAGCAAATAAGTCTCTAATAAGTACATAACCTCATGGAGATTAAACAATTCATTACTGAGAGATAAATGGGTCAAAGAACAAATCAAAACATTCCCAGCACTAAATGAAAATGAAAACACAATATAACAATAACTCTGTAACACATGAAAATCAGTCTTACCAGGAAAAATTATTGCTCTAAATGCCAAAATTTTATAAAAATCAAGAAGAGCACAAATAAATAATATAATGATGCAATTCAAGAATTGGAAAAACTAAACCCAAATCCCACAGATGAAAAGGAAAAAATTTAGTTAAAATTAAGTAGAAACTAATAAATCAGTACAAAGAATCAGTGACTCTAAGAGCTAATTATCTGAGAAGATAAACAAGATTGACAGATCCTCTAACCAACTAACCAAAAAAAAAAAAAAAAAAACCCAACCAACCAACCAAACAAAAAACAGAAAGAGATGACCCAAATTAATAGAATTAGAGATGAAAAGGAAAACATTCCAATAGGTACCAAAGCAATTCTGGATATAATAAGGGAATACTTTAAAAATCTGTACTCTATTAAGTTAGAAAATCTTAAAGAAATGGAGAAATTGATAGATTTGTCCAAACCACTGAAGTCAAACCAAGAGGAAATAAACAATTCAAAAAGATCCATAAAAATAAGGAAATTGAAACAGTAATTAAAACCTTCTGACTGAAAAAATTCCAGTTCCAAAAAAATTTAAAGCAGAATTCTACCAGACTTTCAAGACACAGAAGCAGTACTTCCAGACACATTCTATGAAGCCACTATTACTCTAATGACCAACCCAGGTAAATAGAAAAAAAGCATACAGGATGGATGCTATCTCAGGTGAACATAGATTAAAAATTACACAACAAAATATTTGCAAATCTAATGCATGTATATGCCTAAAAGATCATCCATCATGATCAAGAAGGCATTAGCCTAGGGATGCAAGGATGGTTCAACATACATAAACAAGAAGTGTAATAAACCATATAATAGAGTTAAGATTAAAAGTAAATAATCCTCTCCATACTGAGATGCAAAAAAAAGGCCTTTGACAAAAATCCAACATGCTTTTGTGATAAAAGTCTTAGACACAGTAGGATCAGAGGGAAGGTCTATATATGAAAGCCCCATAGCTAGTATTATCCTAAATACAAGGAAAAATTAAAGAAATGAATCAAAACCAGTAATGAAACAAGTCTATCCTCTATCCCCAGTCATTTTCCATATAGTGCTTGACAAATGCTAGATAAAAGAAGGAAATGAAAGAGATATGAGTAGATAAGATATCAGATTATCCCTGTTTTCAGAGTTTATATTATACATATGAGATCTTAATAATTCTGCCAGAAGACTTGTAGAAATAATCAACAATTTTAGCAAAGTGGCAGAGTACATTATCAACTTAAAAAATGTAGACATTTTTCCATGTGCCAACTAACATGCTTGAGGAAACAGTCCCAAGTCACAATAACCTCAAATAAAATAAAATATCTATAAATAAACCTAATCAAGAAGGGAAAAATTCCTTTAACAAAGAAAACGTGAAATCTCTAATGAAAGAGATTGAGGACAACAATAGAAGATAAACAAACCTCCCTTATGATCATAGATTGGTAGAATTATTCATTATGACCATTCTGCAAAAAGGAATTTACTGATTAAATACAGTCCCAATCAAAATCCCCCCCCCCCAAATTCTTCACAGATACAGTAAAAAACAAATCCTAAAACACATATCCAACCACAAGTGACATCAGATAGCCGAAGTAGTTCTAATCAAATAAGAAAAATGTTGGAGAGATTACTGTTTGGGATTTCAATCTGTACCACACAGGTTTAACAATAAAAATATCATGATCCTGGTTCAAAGGTAGAATACATCATGAAACAAGATGCAACCTCATAGAAAGACAACAATATCAACCAATCAGATCCCCAGAGCTCACAAGGACTAAACTACCATCCAAAGAGTACACATGGAGGGACGGACCTATGGCTCCAACCACATATGTGGAGGAGGATAGCCTTGTTGGACATCAGTGTGAGGAGAGGCCCTTGGTCCTGTGAAGGCTTGATGCCCCAGTATAGGGGAATGTGAGTGTGGGGAGGCAGGGATGGGTGAGTGAATGAGCACCCTCATAGAAGCAGGGTGAGGGGGAATGGGATTGGGGGTTTCCAGAGGGGAAACCGGGAAAGGGGATAACATTTAAAATGTAAATAAATAAAATATCCAATAAAAATGAAAATAAAAAAGGATCCAAAATATGAGGGCACACAACCACAGACATTGGACATTTGATGAAGATGTAAAAAACATATACTGGACCACAGACAGCATCTTCTCCATTTTGTGCTGGGAAAACAGGTATCCATATGTAGAAAAATAGAATTAGACCCATATCTATCACACTACTTCAGTGTGAAGCCTGATATGATAAAACTGCTGGAAGAAGGCATAAGCCATACCCTAGAGATACAGATGTAGGAAAGGAGTTTTGATTAGGACCCTATTGCTCAGGAGTCAAGGCCAACTGTTAAATCAGACCTTCTAACTCTAAAACGCTGCTTTGAAGCAAAGGAAAATATCAGTTGAGAGAAAAGAAAGCCCATGGAGTGGAAAGATTCTTTGCTACCTATACATTTGGCAGAGGATTAATACCCTGAATAGACACACACACATACACACTCACACACACACCAAAACAAAACAACAAAACAGTTCAGAAAATAAGCAACAATTGTAAAATGGAATATGGATCTGAACAGAGAGTTCACAAAAGAAGATATAAAAGTGGCTAAGAAATATCTTTAAAACATTCATTGTCCCTCACAATTAGGGCAATGCAAATGATCAATTTTGAGATTTTTATCTTATACCAGTCAAAATGACAAATATCACCCTAATAGTGGATGACAAATGCTGGAGGGCATATGGGAGAAAGAACCCTCATTTACTGTTAGTGGGACTGCAAACTGGTATGGCCCCTATAGAAATCAGCATGACATAGTCTCAAAAGCTAAAAATAAATCTATCATATGATCCAGCCATACCCCTCCCTGGCATATACTGAAAAGATTTAATTTCCACATATATTTACTCAGCCATGTTCATTGTTGCTCTCTTAACAATGGCTAAGAAATGAAAACAACCTACATATCTTTCATCTAGCTAATAGATTATGAAAATGTAGTATGTTATCCACTATTTAGCTATGAGGAAACATAAAGTCATGGGCTTTGCAAGTGAATGAATGGAACTAGAAAATATTATATTGAGTGGCTAAAATTAGACCTAGAAATAAAAGTGACATGCATTCTCTCTTGCTTGTATGTCCTAGGCCAGAATGTTTAGAAGTCAGTGTAACCACCTGGAGTAACTGCAGAAATGAGGAAAGCAAAATGTAACCATGGTGGGGTGGGGAGAGGAGAAAAGGAGGAATACTAGGATATATGAATTATGAAGGAAGAAATGAGAAAAATATATTGAGTGAGGCTAACCATGTGAGGGCAATACAAGAGAGAGAGAGAGAGAGAGAGAGAGAGAGAGAGAGAGAGAGAGAGAGAGAGAGAAGGAGGAGGAGGAGGAGGAGGAGGAGGAGGAGGAGGAGGAGGAGGAGGAGAAGGAGAAAGAGAAAGAGAAGGAGGGGGAGGGAATGAAGATTCTAAAGTGGTTCTCACCCTTCCAAATGCTCTGACCTGTTAGTACAGTTCCTCATTTTGTGGTCAGCTCCTACTGTAGCATTATTTTGTTGCTACTTCATAAACTGCAATTTTGCTACTGTTATGGATCATAATGTAAATAGATGATATGCAGGATATCTGATATGTGACCAGGTTTAGAGAAATAGTATGTGAATATCTTAGGCCATTGTAGTGTATAAAGGAAGGTGGGTGAAGAGGGAAACATCCGTTATCAAGAAAACTAGGCAGAACATTTTCCCCCTCTGCATAAATTCTTGGATTGGACAAATTATTTCTCATCTCTGTCTTTCCATTTTTATCCCTCCTTCTTTCAGAACAACATAAAAGGTAGAGATAAGATTTCCTTTTTTTGTGAAAATCTAGATATCCTAATGTCAGATGAATGGAAGTGGGTTAAAATGATATAAAAGCATCTTGTTAGAAAGCTATTATACTATGAGACAATGATTAGGAATATTTGTTACACAATAAATGTACAAGTACAATTTCAAGGTAAAACGTCACAATTCAGTAGAAGAAATTGAGAAAATGACATTGACATCTAATTGATCGTGAATACCTTGACTCAGTAATGGGATGTGATTGCAACAAAAGGGGACAAGGTGATAGCTCCATTTATAAAGCATGAAATTTAGAACACTAGAATTATTAGCCTGCTAGCATACGTTGGTTGACATCACCCTTCTACAAAGACAGGCATTAACCTTTTTATTAGGCTGCTTCTTTGTGCCTGTCACTATGTACTTAGAGTTCTAACTGGAGTTGTTTGACAGAATAATTGCACTAGTCCAAAATGTTAGTTACCTCATCTTCATTTTACAGATAAAGCTATGAGGTTCTCAGAGAGGTAAAGTGACTAGCAGGAAAAGTGTATCTTCTTCATTTCTTATCCTGCCTACTAAGGTTTTCCATCATGCAGTGGGATGTGGCTGAGTAATAGTCCCCCAAAAGACTTAATAATGATGTTGAACATTGGAATAATGTTTAAAACACAACTCTCTTCTGCTTAAAATTCCTTGAAATGTTGATGGGTTAAATGATAAGATATGTAGCATTTGTTTTAAAATATTACAGGGGATAAAAATTAAATTAAAAGTAATGGACTACAGAAAAAGAAGCAAGAGAATCTTATGTTATTCTTTATTCTTATGTTCAAAATTTTCAATGTGTGTATTTCTTTAGGCCATTTACAGATTCAGTGATTAGTGGTAAGGTAGCATTAACATTGATCATTTTGTAGCTATTTTCTGCCTTCTATGATTTTTAGAGGAATTCTGATTTCTTTCTTAAAAAAATATTTTAACTGTGTGGGGGTGGAGTGAAGTGTGTGTACCTGAGTATAGTGCTGTCAGAGGCAAGAGGGGCTTCAGATCCTGTAGAGCTAAAGTTATAGATGGCTATGAGTCAATCACCTTTGATGCTGGGAACTAAATTTGGGTCCTCTGTAAAAGCAGTACATGTTCTTAACAGCTGAGTCATGTCTCTAGGCTCCTTCTCTGAATGTAATCAAACATTTTATAATATTCTATTTTTCTCCCCTCACAAAATATTGATGACAATTATCTCAATAAAGTAGTAGTTACACTAAGGTTTATAATATAACACATCAAAACTATCTAAACATATTTTCAAATAATTCATTCTGAATTAAAGAAGTTGGTGATGACAACTGACTATAACTATAACTGTACCATATTTATATACAATTCAAGCAACTGATAGTATCCTTAATTCTTTTTGTCTTTATAATAACCATTCATTTAACTTATAATAACAATACTTGGTTACTAGTATCAATTTAAGCAAATAGTTTACTATAAATAAACAACATACTTCATTTCTTTTAATTCCTTTTGTTCCTTCATTGTTGCGGATTCATAGCATTACATCTGCCAAAATTTGTTTTACACTGAATTATACACTCAGACCTTCTTACTTAGGCCAGGACACAAATACACAAAGTTTAATGTTTGATTCAGAAAGTATTGAGAATCCTAATGTGCTGAAAAAAAATGTGTAAAATTAGTTTGGTAGATAACAATGCCACCTCAGGATAGAGGAAGGAAATGCCCTCAGAAGAGATAGAATTTAAGTAGATCTTGGAGGATTTAACACAGTATTCAGGATAGAAGACTAAAGCTATGAAAAGGGGGACTGGAGATATTCTGACACTAAGATTTGTTTAAATAAATGTCTTGAGATTCTTACCCCAGTCACTGATCACACTTCTGTCCTCTTACTTTGTGAAAATGAAGTAACAACATGTAGTGCCTGATACGAGTGTCAATTTATCAGCCATCATTTTTCATTGTGCCAGTGTTACAAGTCTGTACCTGGCCTTTTATTATTCTTATTGTTCTCAGAAGTTCTGTCCTGAAAAAAAAAATTGGGAAGAGTGGCAGATTGAGTACCAATAAAGCTCTATTTTCCTAATGTTCTCCAATGACTTCCTCTACATGGAAAATGCAAGATGTGGAAATGGCTGCCAGTGAGCCACTCTTGTTTGTGCCTCTCAGGATAGACTCACATGCCATGTAGTCTTCATTTGCTTTCTAATCATCTTTTGGTTGTTCACTTAACATTAAAAAATGATGATGACAGCTCCATTACATGTAACCACAAATAGTATTGATGCTCCATGCTTCCCAGGGATTGCAGAAATACTTCCTTTTTTTGTTCAAAAGTAATTGATGTTGAAATAATCTAGTACATACAGGAATTACAGCAGAGTTCCATTTGGTTCAGCCTCATTTGTGTGGTGTCACAGTGGGGGAAAGCAGGGTTCTGCATATCTCAGAAAACAATGAGGACCAAAGTCTCAGAAACCCTGTTTTATCATTCCCCTTTTAGACATAGGTATGCACAAAAGGCCCCTAAATTGAATATGTTGTTCTGTCAGGAAGGAGAGAATGATTCCAGAAGAACTAGTATATAATCAGAATTGGAAGAATCTACAGATCATAAAGGTTTCTTCTTCTTTTTTTCTTTTCCTTGGATATTTTCTTTATTTACATTTCAAATGTTATCCCCTTTCCAGCTCCCCCCAAACCCCTTATTCCACCCCCTCCTCCTGTTTCTATGAGGGTGTTCTCTCACCCACCCACCCACTCCCACCTATCTGCTCTCGAATTCCCCTACACTGGGGCATTGAGCCTTCACAGGACCTCTCCTCCCATTGATGCCCAACAAGGCCATCCTTTGCTACATATGCAGCTGAAGCCATGGGTCCCTCCATATGCACTCTTTTGTTGGTGGTTTAGTCCCTGGGAGCTCTGGGGGGGGGCTCTGGTTGGTTGATATTGGTGTTCTTCCTATGGGTTGCAAACCCCTTCAGCTCCTTCAGTCTTTTCTCTAACTTCTCCATTGGAGACCCCCTTGGGGACCTTGTGATTTGTCCAATGGTTGGCTGGGAGCTTCCCCCTCTGTCAGGCTCTGGCAGAGTCTCTCAGGAGACAGCTATATCAGGCTCCTGTCAGTATGTACTTCTTGGCATCCATAATAGTGCCTGGGTTTGGTGACTGTGTATGGGATGGATTCCCAGGTGGGGCAGTTTTTGGAGGTTGCTTCTTATATCAGAGAAACAATTCTTCCAAAAAGGCCTTGGCTGAGTTGTTCTCCCAACCCTTAGCCTCTGATCAACCCACAAGTCCCCACTGGTAATCTCTTCTATTGAAGGTAATGACTTTCAAACTATGCAAACACAAAATCTCAAAATGCAGTATAGACTTTGTATAGTATGAAGCCATAAAGACTTTCAGTGTGTTTTATGTGATTATGCACATTCTTGCACATATGTGTATATATCTATACATATCTTCATATGGATAAGAATTAAAGTTTTATCTGTCAGAATAACTGAATGTTGAAAATTTTGCATTCTTTAACCTAAAATAAAAAGAAGTTTCTGTAAATAATACTGCTAGTATGTGTAATCACTTGGATATTTTTTACTTAATTAATTTCATCTTTAGAAATTGTCAGTTATCTACTGAAGCAATTAAACAATTTTTTTTAGAGTTAGGTTTGACCCAATATTTAAAAATCACTGGTTTAAGTTATCTGCCAAAGACATATTTTAAAAATTATTTTTATATTATTATGGATTTTTAAATTAGAGTACAAAATAATGAGTTTCATTCTGACATTTTACTACATGAATATCATTGTACCTTGCTCATATTCATATCCCAGTATCTTTGCAATAATAATTTTCCTAATCACATCCTATTCATCCTTATACCACAGATGAGGGTATTTTTTGCCCCTCATGAAAGAAACTTCTTTCTGCAACAGATACAGCCACCATAATAGAAAGTCACATCTTCTCAAAATGCAGAGAACAGGGCTTGTGGATTCTTACAGTTCTGCCTCTTTTTATCTTCCCAGAGAGCCAGACTTAGCCTTATTTTGACATGTCACTTCTTGCTGGTTTGTCTTCTCACCTTTTCACGTACACATTTTTGTGTGACCTTATGGCCTTAACACCTGAAAACCATATGATCTGTTCTCTAAATTTTGATTACTTTTAGCTTTCTCTTCTATTTTACTATTGTCTTTTATCTTAACATCTTCTCTGCTCTTGCTCATCCCCTTCATTTCCCTGAAATTTTTTGTAAGTCACCTTCTGCTTGTACATAGCATATGGATATACACGTACATGAGATATGCAGTGTTTCTCTCTCTGAATCACCTGAGAAGATATGAGAATCCATACCTGCCATTCTCTTGATGGAAAAAGTGATACATGCAAGGACAAGATTTTGCAAAGTCATTTTTCAAGTGTATCAGAGAGCCAAAACTAGGATTTGAGACTGTTGACATGTAGTTTGAATCCTTCCTGTCAAGAGGAATTATGGCAATACAGTGCCTAGTCCTATAGACAGAGTAAATCGCATAGGTGAGATCTGACACCAAGTACCCAACCATATTTGGGTCTAGCGGGTGGAATGATGAGCAAGACTTTAATCAACTCCCAGTTGGGTGCAATACAATCAGTCACAGCCAGTTTAAGATGACTTGTCATCACCAATCTATTCTGCTGGTGACAGCTCTTGTTGGCAAAACTAATATCTAGTTACATGCTCATCTTAGTTAAGTAAGGAGAATGTGGTCCACAGGCAGTAGTTTTACACATCAGCTTTCTAGTTTGAGCAGAGATAGCTCATGGATAGTTTGGAAGAGCTAAAGAAATCAAGGAAGGTACTCTGGCTCTCTCTTTTCTAATCTTCTTGGATTCCAAATTTCAACTTACTTCTCAAGAGGCTAAGGCCTCATTGTCTTAATCACTAAGCCCCCAAAGTGCTACTTGACTTCATTATTACTCCTATCTGTGTTTTGAATTTTTACCTGGGTTACCTAATTCTTAACTTGTATCTAAATTCTTGGTTGTGTACCAAAGCTTATGACAAAAGTGACACACTATTTTTGCTGTAAATAACAAAGATACACAGCTGAGAATATAGCCAAGTCTGAAGAGTAGAAGAAACTTATATTGCTTATCAAATGGGTACTAATACTTCTGTTCCCTCATAAAGAAGACATTTCCATGCATGTGGGTGTCCAAAGAATGTTTCTTTCTAATTTGCATTGTGGAGGCTAAAGAGGCACTGATGAAACCCTAAAAGAACATTTTAAAAGAAATCATTGAAGAAGAGTGTCTGGAATACTATGAGGATTGATATTTCTCTGCTCACTAACTTTAGCTACCTGGTTTCCTGTGCATCAAGACTTCATTATTTACTTCTATGTGTATCTGTCCCCAGTCCAACACTTTAGGCCTAATTTTGCTCTTGAACACTAGGAAATTATTACTTATCTATATTCCTTTTTTACTTGTAGAACTCATAGACACCTCACGTTCAGGATGTCTACCAAATCAGTTAGTCAGTCAGTATTCGTTCATAACCTTTTTTACTTACCTCACCCTATCACTTCTTACATTTCATCTTCATTTCAATGTCTTCTGTAACTCTGACTTGCACATTTTTTATTGACTAATCTGATTCTCTCTGTCATACACAGGTCAGAATATGAGCTTTTTCTCTGAGCTCCCATTGTACTGTCAATATTAGACAACAATGCTTCCTCTACTAGATATTGTTCCTTTTAAGGGTAGGGACTATTGTCTTGTTGAACTCTGTAGCCCTAATGCTGTTTGGGTAGTCTTCCACACAACAAGTACTTAGAGAATACAGAACTGAAGCTGTTTATTTTTCCTTCTCTTTCTTTCCCTTTCTATTCTCTTGCTTCCTGTCATAAAGGAAGCTAACAAGCTTGTTGTAGCTATATAAATACAGAAACGATACACACACACCACACACCACACACCACACACCACACACCACACACCACACACCACACACCACACACCACACACCACACATACACACATGCACAGAGAGAGTGGAGACAGGGAGGGCTATATTAAGAAAATGATGCAGGTTCAGATGTACAAATGAGCCCACCATAGGTAAACAGGTAGCCAGGAAACTATTTAGCTAGATTTTTTTCTTTCTCTCTCATTTTCTGGTGACTCATTTGCTATAGAGCTGTCCTGGGAATATAATATTTAACAGACACCTCCCATGCTGCTAATATATATGATTTAGGAATTACACTTTGAGACACACAGAGGTTGATGATAGAAACTGCTGAGGAATTTCTTGAGTTACATATAAAGGAATAATTGAATCTCAGGTTTATTATGAGGAAGTATCCTTGTTTGAACATCCTTCCACTAAAGAGCAACCTGCATCTGGTGGTATCCTTAACACCCTATAATGTAGTCTAGTCATTTTGGTTTTATACTGACAATGCTAATTATTAGAAAATGCCCCTTAAGTTGAATTTCAGCATTTCTGTCTCATTTGCCTTTGCTTTCCATTCTAAAGTGGCACAAAACAACTCATCTCTGTACTATATGGAATACAAGCTTCTAGGAAGGAGAATAATTTGCTGCTCCCACTCCTAAACCCTGGAGCTCTCCTGGGTGAGAGTAGGTAGAATCGCTTAAAGAAGAATATAGATATAAAGCAGGTTATTAGAGGTAATATTTGAGTAGAGTTTCTTCCTGAAAATTAACTTTCTTGTATTCTCTATTCCTATAACAATTTTTATATAATAGTATATTGAAGTAGGCTATTCCATATAATATAAACCATAGCAATGTACTAATATTATATACCCTTTAAATACTAGGAACAATATAATAGCACACATTTACTAAATATATTTCATGGGTCTATAATACTTTTCTACATCCTAAAAAGGGAAGAAACTTTTTAAAATCCACATATTTCCAGTGAGATAGGTACTGTTATTATCCTAATCTAAATGATGTACAGATAGAACTTCAGATTGTCACAGCTAGAAAGTATCATATCCAAGGTTTGAACTCATGAACTCTAGTTTGGTACAGTAGGAAAAATTTGTTCTTGAGAGTCAAAACATAAAGAGTTAAACTTAAAATACCAAGTCTCCCTAAAACCTCCCATTTGTCTGATTTCAGGTTTCATATAATATGTCATATATAAAAATATAGACCAGAGGTATCAATTAACTGACTCTTAAACATTCTGTCAATTAACTACACATTAAAAATGATCAAAATCTACCTTTTCAAGGCCAGAGCTCCTCAAAGGAAACTGCAACACAGACATGCTCTGTGTTTGGAGCTATGCAGCCTCAGTTTTCATATGTATATACATCTATGTGTGAATATGAAAGTCCGAAAGATGCTGGAGGAAGGGTAGCTTGGTGAAAGTTAGGCCAGGTGGTTCCTAGGTCCTCGAAGGAGAAGAAAGCCTAGGTGATGATCTTTCTTGTACCCTATCTGTTATTCCATGATCTTGCTGTGAACATTCCCACTGTAAATCACAATCTTGGTATTAGTAAAAGAATCATTTCCTTGTAATGAATAACTACTTGGCATCGGCAAGTTACAATTTCTTCTGAATCAAAGCTTCTAGATCAGTCAAGGGTGAATAAGGTGGGCTGGCTGGCACAGATGGAGCTTCAGCAGGAAACACACAAAAGTAAATATTCCAGGAAGAATAATGGAAATAGGAAAGTAATAAGAAAGTTGGGAGGAGATGCAGAAATGGAGAAGAGTACTAAAGAGAGCAAAGGAAGTCTTGATATCTGGTTTGCAGAGCTGGAATCACTTATAAACATTTTTCTGTGTAATTTTGGTCTTTGAGGCCCACACAGTTTATGTGAGCTTGTCTTGAGATGACAGTGTGATTTAAAGGAGCAAAGTGAGAGTTACTTCCAGCTTCATGACTTCTGTGTGTGGCTTCTAATGAGTGTAGGAACCTCAGGAGGCCCAGACAAACACTGAAACTAGCTTAAAATTCAGAAGTTTCATTGCTTTTCTATGTTTGAAATTCTAACAGCTCATTTTATCCTCTGTGGTATCTTCAGAGTCCAGATGGCTTTCAATCAGTCCTTTCTATGAGACATTCTAAAAAGCTTCATTGTTTTCTTGGTCTTTCTTAGAATTTGTGAAACACGAATGGAAGAATTTCAACGTTTGGGTCAGGTGATGAGAAGACACATTCTAAGGTCTATAGTGATAATCATGTAATAAAGATGTCACCCTTGTGCAGAAATATAACACCACTTGTCCCCCTACAATTTAGATATTCCCTCAGAATCTTCATATAGCAATGAATAAGTACTGGAATAAAAGTAATTATTTGCAATCTTACTTAAACTATCAAAGTATTCTATGTAGACAGTGGTTGGCTTTATGTATATACAGGCTTATGGGTGAGGCAACATTGAGCCAATAATGGCTCTTTCAGCATTCTTCTACTGTCTATTGTGAGCACTTCCCTGGAATGAATCATGGAAATGCAAATCAAAATGATTCTGAGATTCTGTCTTATACCAGTCAGAATGGCTAAGAACAAAAACTTAAGTGACAGCAGCAGATGCAGGCAAGAATGTGCATCAAGAGGAACACTCCTCCATTGCTAGTGGGAATGCAAACTTGAACAATCTCATTGGAAATCAATTCAGTTGTTTCTCAGAAAATTGAGAACAGTTCTACCTGAAGACGCAGCTATACCACTCCTGGGCATATTCCCAACCTATGCTCCACCATCCCTCAAGGACACTTGTTCAACTATGTTCATAGCAGTTTTATTAATAATAGCCAGAAACTGGAAAGAGCCCAGATGTCCCTCAACAAAGAATGTATAAAGAAGTTATGGTTCATTTACACAATGGAATACTACTATTAAATACTATTAAAAAGAATAGCATCATGAAATTTGCAGTCAAGTGGCTGGAACTAGAAAATATATTATGTGAGGAAACACAGACCCAGAAAGACAAATATTGTATGTATAAGTGTGTATTATAAGTGTATATAGACATAAACTACTTATAAGTGTATATTAGCCAAAAAGTACAGGATACCCATGCTGCAATTCACAGACTCAAAGAAGCTAAATAACAAGGAGGTCTCAATGGAGGATGCTTCAATCACACTCAGACAGGGAAATAAAATAATTATTGGAGGTGGATGGAGGGAGGAACCTGGGTGAGAAAAGGGATAGGGAGAGGTATAGGGGCGGGGTCAGATATAATGAGAGCTCAGGAGAGAGGATGTGACTAGTCCTGCAGTTAGTTGATGTGCCAGGGTGGGTTGGTATAAGGCGTTAGGCTCCAATTCTCAGAGGAGAAGGAGACAAAATGAGGGTATTGGCTATGTGAAGGGGGACTGGGGGAAGAGGCTGTGATTGGGATGTAAAGTGAATTAATAAATAAACTAATGGAAAAATTTAAAAAAAGCTTCCTTGAATCCTAAAACAAAATTAGATTTAATGCCCAGTCTATGAGATAGAACCTAAATATCAGTGGTTCTTAATCTGTGGGTCACAACCTTTTTGGGGATCACATATTAGATACCCTATATATCAGATATTGACCCTATGATTTATAACTAGCAAAATTTCAGTCATGAAATAACAAATTTATAGTTGAGTAGTCACCACAACATGAGGAACTGTATTAAAAGGTCACAGCATTAATAAGATTGAAAATCATTGCTATATATGACACTGTCGATGAGGCCATGAACCTGTAGCTAAATAGATCATTGGCTCTCAGAGAAGATCTACTTCTATTATTTTGCTAAATGAGCATAGCAATAAAGTGCTTCTTAAGACATATTTTTATGCCCATAGATCAGTGTATCATGCAACCGTTATCAAAGAAGTTTCTTCTAGTAGATGGCAACAACACAGAAATCACAGCTGGTCAGTCAATGTGTAGAAAATAAGAGACTTTGGAAGGCTCAGCCCTAAATCAGATGTCTATATCACACCCCTTTCTTCAAGGCCCAAAGATTCATGTGGAAGAGGAGGAAAATGATTGTAAGAGACAGAAGTGGTAGTTAACTTCAAGGAAACAATGTTTTCAAGACACATCAAGGCAGATAAACATTTGAACTCACAGGGACTATGACAGCATGCACAAGATCTGCAAGTTCAAAGCAGACAGTATCTCATCACGGAAAAGGAGAAGTGGGCACAAAGTACCATTTCTTTCTATGAAGCTATTGGCAGTTAATTCCTTCTGGAAGAAGGAAAGTTAATTTTCTTCAATGGAGTGATACCTGGTATATATTGACCATAATTCAGGACAGGCACCATATGTAGTTGGGTGTGTAGGGAGGTAGGGGAGAATCTTGGAGGAAGAAAGAAACATAATGAAATATTTTGTATAAAATTCTCAAGGACATAAAAATGTGAAAAACTGTGTTACATGTGTGGTAGGATACACAACTGTTGTGGCATGCCTGTGGAGGTCAGAGGACAATTTGGAAATCAGTTCTTACCTTCTACCTTGTTTTGAACTACTGTTCATTTTTTTCGTCTGCTGCTACAGTGTACTCCTAGGTAGCTGGTCCATGATTTTACAGGCAATTCTCCCATCTCTATCCCCAGTGGCATAGCAGAAGTCCTGGAGTTACAGATACACATCACTACTTTTTGCTCTTTATATGGGTTCTAGGGATCGTCATTAGGCTTGTACAGCAAGTATATTTACCTCCCTGGCCAATATAGCACACACCTTAGTATAAATTGTTACAATGCATATTGTGACAATCTTATTTTACCTGAATTACACTTGCTTTGTGGATGGTTAAGTGCATGCTAAGAGAGGTAAAGAAATCTGTTCAAGGTAAAGAACTGGTATATTGTAGAGTCAAGATTTGATTAAAATGTATGAGTTTTATTGGTCAGGAAGCTTTGAAAGCTGGATGTAGGGGTTTCGTTTTTCAATTCTAGTACTTGGGAGCTGTCAGAAAAGCCATTCACTAGTTCTGTTGTTCCCACCTGAAGGAAATTTAAATTATTGTGTTCCTGTTAGATTAAAGTGAAAGCTTTACTTTTTCAAGACCCTGTTAATACTACAGGGGGCAGGGTTTGATATAAATGTTGACTGTCCTTTTACACAGCCAACTGACTTTCTCTTCTCAATTCTAAAGTTCAAAGGATGAAAAGGGCAATATACAGAAGTCTGTGCCTTTAGACATCCTCACAGCAGACCAGAGTGGCACCCATATCATTGCCCAACTTGAGTTACTATGTATATATTCCAGATAATTCTGCTAACATCTCATTCATTTTACAAGGCTACAAAAGCAGATTCAGAGCATGTCAGACAACACAAAATCTCAAAGCATGCTAAGTTGAAGACAGTATGTGTACTATTATGACCATTCTGGTGCCAGAGTTATACTGATGCTCAGCTTATAAAAATGCTTAGAGGGCTAGAGACTTGGTTAAGCAGTTAAGAGCACTGGTTGCTTTTTCAGAAAACCCAGGTTCAATTCCTAGCACCCATATGGCAGCTTCAAACCATTTGCAACTCCAGTTCCAGGAGATAAAATGCCCTCTTATGAACTCCACAGGCACCATGAATGCACAGAGTGCATATACACATATGCAGACAAAACACTCTTACACATAAAATGAATACAAAAAAATTCTCGTGGAATATACGTAAGTCAGAGAATAGACAAATGTCCATGTTTAATAGATAATGACAGATGTCCTTACGAAATAAACCAAATATCACTGGCACTATAATACTCTATGAAAGAACCCATTACTTTACATTCTCACCAGCACTTACTTTTGTCAGTATTCTAAATTATTTTGGCTCTGATTAGTATGCTAGATGTGGACTTTTATAACACTTTCTCTAGCTATAATATGAAACACACCTCAAGCAAGTTTATGGATGACAGACATTACTATCTCACACTTCTATGACAGCATTAGTCAATAATCCCATAACCTGCTTGCTTGAGGTAGTTCATGGCTTTAACATTAGATTGTACTACATCTTTGTATGGTTACAATATTAAAAATCAAGTACCAAATGTAAGTCCATGAGATTCAGAAAATATAACAAATGGTCTCCAATCTGATTCTAAGGTTTGACAAGTTGTCTGATGTCCAATGGTGATTATATAAGATGAAATAAAATATTTTCTTTATGTTAACCTTTTAAATTAATTTATTCATACCATTTTAAGTGGCTACTATATTGCTTGTAATGAATACATACTGTGTTGGGGGAAGCTAACTATGGAATAAATGGAAATATTGTGTACCCATATTGGTCTAGAAACACCACGAAAAAAATATTGATGAAATTCTAAGGAGGATATTGGAAACCAAGAAAGTTTGGGAAGTTCTAATAGAACTTGATAAACCATGAAAAAATGACAGGGATAGCTACCTAAATGCATTCACTCTCACCTAGCTCTCTGTTCTGTATTAGAAACCATAAAATTCCCCATGTTTTCTTCTAGATTTGTCTCATTTATCTCTAGCCCTTCAGTACTTGAAAGATGTCTGGAATTGGGTTGAGTTGGATAAACATCTACACACATTTGCAGAAGAAAAAGTAAATCCAATTATCTATTATAACTTTTGATTTACAGCTATATTTTTATTAATGATGATGAAATTGCTTTATTTACTATATGTTATTAATAGTTTCTTGGAATAAAGCTATATTTACCAATGTATGGACTGAATCATTAATTTATATCTGGACTACAAAAAGGATTATAATCACAATAAAATCTAGCTAATAGACCTTATTTTCCAACAGCAAAGAAACTCTGATACCCATAGTATCTAGATAGGCTGGTAGAAAATTAGATTTGTATAAGTAACGCATAGGTAGAGGCAAAGATACAAATGCATATATAAAGCCAACACTACCCTTAAGAAACAATATAAAACTCTTTTAACATTTTATTTTATTTTAAAGTGTATGTGTGTGTGTGTGTGTGTGTGTGTGTGTATACATGTGAGTGTTATGTGCATGGTTAAATGAAAGAGTTCAGGGAGTGGTGAGCCACACTACCCAAAGTAGGTGCTTGTTAGGTCAAAAGGAAACTCTACTTCCTCAAATTCTGGCAGTTAGATAAAAGCCAGCATTCTTTAGGACCTTGGGAAGCTAGTTTCCCTCAACCAACAGGAGCCATTTCCCCTATTACTGGCAGAAAGGGCAAGTGGTTATATGTGGTGCCTGTTAGTATACCAAGGTGCATGATAGCCTATAGGCTCCTACAGTATCACAAGTACCTATGATACATTTCAGAATCCATGCTGGCATCCTGGCTCTTCTCACCTTCAGCTCTACCACAAACACCCTCCAGCTCAATACCTTCCCTATCCCCAGCTACTTATTTCTGCTTATAACCCTGGTATTTCAGCTATCCTTTCTCATTTGCCCCCCCCCTTCTCTCTCGGTCCTCTTCTCCCCTCTCTTAATCTCTCTCTATTCTGCTCCTGCTTCTCCAGGTCAGGTCCAGCTTGCTGGCCACATTCAGTTTACTATTTTCTCTGTCTGCTCTGGATGCTTCCAGATGCCTCTGGCTGCTCTCTCCCTCATATATACAATAAAACCCATCTACTTTACCATACCTTGGAGCAGGCATATCATCAGTTTATTCAGTGCTGGGAAACTAACTTGAATCTTTTGCAAGAGCAGAATGTGCTCTTAACCACTGAGCATTTCTCTAGCCCCAATCTTAAACCCTTAAAAATTCCTATCAAGATGGGCAAGAAAGAAACCTCAGAGCCATAATGCTATCAAACAAATACTCTAGAATTTTACAGTGGCCATGTAATGAATCTCTGTCAACATTATACATAGGGGTCCCAGAGATGTTACTAGATTCTAAAACAATGATTAAATTGGAGGGGTAGGGTCTTAGGGTGGGTAGTTTGAACCCTGGTTTTCTAAGGAACAAGTATAAACAAGAATTGCTTTCTTGCTTTCAAATGGTCTTGCTCCACATGGCTTCCACAAAGATTTCTTCACTAATGTCTTGACAATTAAAATGTCAGTATTATCTTTATTATATATTATCTGTTTGAAAAACAGGCATGGGATTGGCAAAACAACTCAACAGGTGAAGGGACTTGGAGCTAAAAGCCCGATAACTTGAGTTTAATACTTCACATATATGGTGGTAGGAAAGAATCAAGTCCCACAAGCGATCTGTCCTCTAACGCCCACATGTGTGGCGGGGCATGCACATACACACACTCAAACGTATGTGTACACATGCACAAAACAGGGTCAATAAATGCTACAATTAAAAACTATTTTCAAAATAGACATGTTCTATCTTTGGAAGAATATAGTTTGAGAGTGTTGTTATGTTTCTGGAGATTCTGGGTTTAAGAGAGAGAATTTGGAAGAACACAGAACTAGAACTTCTGGCTGTTGAGTAGAAGGCAAAAGCTCCATTCTGTTGATCCTAGGGCCTTGCCTTTTCCTCCCAGCACTGTGAGTCAGTAAAACTATTATCCAAACTGGTTTTCTGACTTTCTGTAGACCAGGGAACTCCTTTCACTCTGGCAGTTTGGCTCCTGCATCTGGTCTCAGGCCCAGTGCCCAGATTGCTGTACTGGGAAACTTCCCAGACCGGTTTTGGTCTCTTGGCTTCCCTACCTAAAAGCTCAAATGAAAGGGTTGGTGAATCCCTTGGGGTAGAGAGGATTTGCAGCCCACCAGGGAGCTCTGTTGGAATGCTCATTCCTGTTGCCTCTGGAAGGAAAAAGAAAGGAAAGGAAAAGGAAAGGGGTAAGGAAGAGCCCTAAAGGCAGGTAATTGGTGTCTGCAACTGTCTCTCCTAACAGGTACTTGGAAGGAGCATTAGGCCTAACTCTTTTAGCCTGAGGGAGAGATCTGAAGATTGCTAGTTAACTGGGTTTTCCAACTCCCCTCCCTTTTTCCTCCTTCTGCTCCTTGGGTTATGGTGACCTGAAACATCTCTCACAGTCAGTTCTGAGGCAGCAGTGCCTGAGAATAGCTCATAGATCAGCAGCAGTCTTCCCCCAAAACTCTGAAAAAACAGGCAGGGGGAAAACTGTGCTTCAGTACTCTGCATACCCCACCTCTAAGTGGAGTGTGTATGTGTGTGTGGGGGGAGGGGTTGAATGCTGAGGGGGTGGGGAAGTCATGACCTTGTGTTCCTTGATGTTATTTGATGTTGGTTTTGGCTGCATTCGGGGAGCTAAAAAGCATATAAAAATGAAGCTAATAAAACTGCAGGGCTAGAGAATGGGCCAGGCGCAAGCTGTGGCCTCCCAGAGCAGCTGTGGTTGAGTTCTAGAGCCTGACTGGCTCTTCCATTCCTCCCAAGCTGCAGATCTGGTCAAGGCCACAGTCGTACTGCAGGAAAATAGTTGACCTTGATGATTCGAAATCTTGATCTGTTTTTTTGAGTGAAGGCACTGAGTGAGGCAGTAGCAAGACCTTAAGGCTTCGTTTGTGCCATTCATGGCCGCAGAACTGAGGTTGGTTCTCTTCTCTGCAGCATTTATGCCAGTCAATCTGAGAGCTGTTCTGTCAGTCATTCCACAAGGCAATCTTGGGCTGAGAATAAAGATGAGAATTGGATTAATAGGGGATAGTTATCAAGATGCCTATAACAGAAAGGGCTCTGGTTACTAAGACCTACTGAAGACTATGAAACATACTCTATTCAGACAGATTTAGGGGATATCCTTAGAAAGCTCAAGTGGAAATAGTAAACAGACTATCTGTATTGCTCCCTGATTATCTGAGAGTGAAATGTGACAACCAAGTTATAACCACATGAGTGTGCGCAATGGTTACCTGGCTTCTCATATCTACCAAAGTGGTTGCCCATGTATATAGGAAGCCAGAATAGGGCTCTGACACATAAACTTGATTAAAGAAAAAAATAATTAAGGTTTCATATAAGGACTCCAAATGGCAAAGGGAATTAGAACAAGATGACTCTGTTGCATTTTATCTGTCACCTCGGATGACTTTACTACCTTCTGTTCAGTTTTCTCATCTTTAGAATGGTTGGAGACTTAAGCTCTAATTAAAAAATGAACACGAATGCAATGTTTGCCAATGTGTTCAGGAATATTTCAAGAACATGGTGAGTACTCAACAATATCCAAAGAACCTCAGCTCCAACATTAATTAATACACAATGGTGAGCTTTGCTATTCTCTCCAATACAGTCATAAATGTTGATATCAAGGATCAAATCTGGAGGACTGTAAGAGAGCTGTAAAAGATGGTTCTCATATCCAGTCTGATGACAGTGAGTAGAGGTAAAGAAGAGGGAGTGATGGACAGTATAGTGATCTGAGACAAAAATCCCAGATGATTCAGAGAAGGACAGATTTAACCTGATAAAGGTCAAGGGCACTTTCCAGTTCAGTATTGAAAGTGTTGAGAGTGGAGAGCTATGATAGATGACTTCCTAGTTATATTAAAAATTCTTTTTGGGTTTTTTTATTGGATATTATATTTACATTTCAGATTTTATCCCCTTACTCCATTTCTCCCACCACCCAGGAACCTCCTATCCCATCTCCCCTCCTCCTGCTTCTATGAGGGTGTGCCCCATCTACCCCCCACTTCCACCTCCCAATCCTCAAATTCCCCCCCCACTCAGTCTTCAGCCTTCATGAGACAAAGGATCTCCTCTCCTACCTATGCCCAACAAGGCCATCCTCCCCTACATATACAGATGGAGCCATGGGTCCCTCCCTATGTGCTCCCAGGCTGGTGGTTTAGACCCTGGGGAGCTCTGGTTGGTTGGTTGGTATTGTTGCTCTCTTCATGGGGGCACAAACTCTTTCAGCTCCTTCAGTCTTCTATTTCCTTCATTGGGAACCCCTTGATCAGATCAGTGGTTAGCTGTGAGCATCCACCTCTGTATATGTCAGGCTCTGGCAGACCTTTAAGGAGACAGCTGCCGGGCAGTGGTGGCGCATGCCTTTAATCCCAGCACTTGGGAGGCAGAGGCAGGCGGATTTCTGAGTTCGAGGCTAGCCTGGTCTACAGAGTGAGTTCCAGGACAGCCAGGAATACACAGAGAAACCCTGTCTCGAAAAACAAAAAAAAAACAAAAACAAAAAAAAAAAAAAACAAAAAAAAAAAAAAAAACAAAAAAAAAAGAGACAGCTATATCAGGCTCATGTCAGCATGCTCTTCCTGACATCTACATCAGCATCTACCTTTGGTGACTGCACATGGGATGGATACCCAGGTGGAATGGTCTCCAGACGGCCCCTCCTTCAGTTTTTGTCCCACACTTTGTCTCCATATTTGCTCCCTTGAGTATTTTGTTACTCCTTCTAAGTAGGACTGACACATCCACACTTGGTCTTCCTTCTTCATGAGCCTCATGTGGTCTGTGAGTTGAATCTTGGCTATTTGGTTATTTTATCTCTGTTTTCTGGGGACTAGCTTTAACCCTAATAACCACCTTCTACTCTGACGTCCACACTATCATTACTTTTATAAGATTCACTGGACCTCTGTCCTATTCATTTAGTAGAGAAACCCATCACCCATCCCTGTAGCAATCTTAAAACTAATTTTTATAAAGGCTTATTTTTAAGTATTTGTATATGTATTTTGGGGAGTGTGTATGTACACACGTGAGCACAGGTGTGCATGGAGTCGGAAGAGGGTATCAGAATCCCTGGAGCTTGAAATGCAGGTGGTTGTGACACAGTTGCCTTAGGGGCCGAGAAAAACTCAGATTCTCTTCAAGAGAGTGCATTCTTTTAAAACAATATTTGAGTCATCTCTCTAATACCTTGAAACATCTTATATCTACCTTCTTACTGGTAGCAGAAGACATTCATGGCTACATGAAATCTACTTACTCATAAGGTGCTTCAATGATGGCCTTAAGATTATCTAAAGTTTACAGAAAGGGAAAATTAAGTTTATAGAGATGTAATTTATAGCCAGATGGAACCAAGGTTGGAATTCAATTGGTGTGATTGTGAATACTTCTGGGAGAGCTCCCTTAAAAGAAGACTTTGTATGGACTTATAATGTAGGAAAAGCCAAGGCTCCAGTAACATATTTTTCTTCAACACCTTGATCCTCGCATTCTTTATTCATAACATAGTTTTCCCCTTAGACATAATTTTTATCAGCAAAACCAGTGGAAAAGACAAGTCTTTCCTAGTGGTTGATATGTATGGTGAAGAGGTCACTATAAACCTCTGGCTACCATTGTAAGCATGTTGTCTTCTTTTCTGTTCCTCCTATATCTAGTGCAGTTTTAAGGTAGGCTTAGTTTCCCCATTTTTATTCTCGATTAAACCATACCTCCTTTTCTCAGGTTAGGTTTGATTGCCACTGGAGTTCATAATACACCTGTCCCTTAGACAATGGTCCCATGACTGATTTGGATATTGTTATCTCCTCTTACCATTGCCCAGGTTCCTCTTGCCTATTTTTTTCCACATATTAGGGTGTTTCTGCCAGTCTGTCTAGCAAAGGGATTCTGGTCTACAAATACATCTTATTTGTAAGGCTGCTTTTGTTTACACAGGAATATATTAAAATATTAAACCTTTATTCAAAAGTGGCTTTTAGTTGGTGTGATATAGCAAAATTATATTCTACAAGCATTGAGATAAGAAATATTAGTATCTTTTTTTTTCCTCTGGGACCCCAAATAGAGACATAGCAGGGATCTGGAGCCTCCTGTGGCTGATTTTCAGATTATGGTACAAATGGGAGGGTGGCAATTATTGCAGTAAGAGGTATATATGTTGGAATCATTATGCTTCAAAATGAAATATTTGTATAACATTTTTTCTTCCACTTCCAATAAAATTAAGAGCTTTGGGGTCTAAATGCTATAACCTTCAAAAGATACAGTTTGAACATGGCAGTGTTTGTCTATGCACCTGGATAAAGCTTATAAATTAGAATCTGTCAGTCAGAGCTCTTCATGGAAAGGTTATGCTGTACCTGAGAAATGTGTGCTACCTAATTAATTCCACCCTAGATTGTAACTGTAGAAGCAAGGTAATATGGTGGAGGAGGAGATCAGGCTCTCATTTGCTTTGGGGTTAAATTCTGCTTTCTTTGTGAGTCATATATAGGACTACCTGGGCTTCTAAGTACATAGTGACATAGGCCTGATGGGGAAGAAATGGCCTAGGTTATTAAGACTACAGTGACAATCTAGCCTATGTAGTAACCTGAGAATATCAGGGCAAAGTGGAAGCACTATAGGTTAGTTCATTTGTATTATAGTTGACACATCTTTAAAAGATGGGAAGTCCATGAGACACAGGAGTGAAATATTCTCTGGGAAATGCAAGGCTGTGAGAGGTAGATATGTGTTCAAATATACATGCTTAGAACTGTATGAAGCAATATAATGAGGCATGAGGCCAAAGTTATACACTGGACAAACACAATGACTAGGAGACACACATTTCTCTGAAATTAGGGTCCCATGAAAATGGAAGAAGGTTGGTTACCTTTTTCACATATGCTTGGTAGAACATTGTTTTGCTACATCATATGGTTTGGAGTAATACATAATATAAGCTTCTAGATGACTAGTCAGTACTGAATGTATTCAATGTAACAAAACAGCCTTACAAATATGATGAATTTATTGAGTAGATAGAAGGCTACACCAATTCCCTTGTTTCATTGCTCACATGGCAGTTCACTGATTCAGTGAACATCAGTAAAGAAGAGAATGGGAAAGTGAGAATTGCAAAGCAGTCACTTAGTGTCAACTCCAGGGAATGGAAAGAAAATCATTTATAGATTGCAGTTTAATGGAAAAGAGCAAGCTTCTAAGATTTTTTTCTGACACATTGAAGACTAGCTCAGAAAACTGGTGAAGACCGTTGACAATAATGATGTCATGAATGTGACAAATTTCTTATGGGAACTTGATCTGGGTCTTATACTATATATGTCCTGGCAGAGATGAAGATATTTATTCTAAAGACACTTGTAGCTCTCAATCTCACTGTGAGATTATTGCAACAATTGACCTCAAAGAAATGAGAATTTTCCCTAGATATCTCATGCTAGGAGAAGGAAAAGGCCTTAGCCCAAGGGGAAAGTGATATTCCAGAAAGATTTCATACAATTCTAGCAACTTTGACAGACCACCTTTCATGAGTCTAGACAAGGACAGATCATTGCAGGGCAAGACTACCCCTCGACTGAGACTATTTAGATGTACAAATCCTGACCTAAATCCTTTTCAGGATCCCGAATATGGTCTTAAGGGGACTGCTGTTAGATTCCTTTGGTCCTCTTCCCAATGTGATGACATTGAATAAATAGCATCCACTATTAATCTGATTCTTTTAATTGGCTGATTAAGGATGGCTGAAATTGATTTGGAGCCCAGGCTGTAACCCTCAGTTGGATAACAACATCACTTGTGTATTCAGTTCCCATTCCCTTCTTTATACCTATCATTTAGCTGCTGTCCATGTATTAGAGTAAGTTTCTATAATGTCTAGTACATAAAATGGGAACAGTATATAGGCTTTGAAATAAATATAAAATTTATTCCTATATTTGCCTGATATGTGACTTTAATCATGCTTGTCTATGAACCTTACCTTCTAATTCCCATTTCTTGTTTTTTTAAAAGGAGACTAATAACTCTTTTTCTTGCAAATTTTGTTTCAAGAGTAATAAAGTTATTATACATAATGAAATAAAAGAGAATGCTTGTTTTCAAGAGATTGCTTAGTGTGTATTTCTTAAATTTCAACATCAAAGGCAAATTCAGAGTCTATTTAGTGTCAAGATTGGTCCCTGTACAAGTCAATACTAACTGTACTCTTTGGATGGATTTATACAGGCATTACAAGGAATTGGCCAAGTTTAAAAGGAGAACCAATAAAGCTCAGATTAAGACAAAGGAGAAACTGATACATTGACAGTAGACAGTGAATGTGACTGCATTGAAAGGGAAGATTAGGAGTGAATGGACCAAAGCCATGACCATCAGCTTCTCTTGAGAATGAAAGAAAATAGGGATGGAATGAAAGTAAAAGAAAGAATTAAGAAGTGAAGGAAATGTCAGGAAAGAACATAAGGAAGAAATGAAATAAGGGAAACAGAATGAGAAAAATGAGAAAGAAATTTAATGACAGCTTGAATTAATCCAAATTAAATTGCCCATTGGGTATGTCCTACCCTGAGACCCAAAAAAGATTAGACAGGAAAGTGAGTCATGGAAAAGATTTGGACAGAATGTGTGTGGTACTGTTCCTGTCTAGCTGATGGAGTAAAGGGAAGGCAGGACAATTGTTCCCTCCCACCTCATCCTCACCTTAGTTTTAATTTAACTGAGATGCCCACCTTTGTGTGGCAGTGAGCATCATATATTTAGCTATTTTTATGCACTTCCTCTAAGGACTTGTTTTTCTTCCAAATCATGCACCCAAATCTTCTCCATTCTCTTCATGCCCCATTATTTGGTACTTATCCACATGGAAATCTAAGAAGTGACTTTTTTTTTTTTTAAAGTATCTCAACAAAGAATGCCAGACTCAAACAAACACTGATCAGGAAGAAAATGGGTGGTGATATGTGTGGTGTCTCCTACTGAATCCCCAAACAGTCTTTCTTCTCAGCTGTACAGTGACATTATCAGACCACACAAAGAAAAGTTAAGGTAATTAGACCCTTGGAGAAGTAGAGGAGGCTTTATATGCTCTTGGTTGGTTGATGGAAAGGCTTCTAGACTGGTCTTTAGCAATGCTTTAGAAACATATAGGCAGCATGCATTCCATGGGTTCTGACAGCAGGCAATTTAGTTTCTACATTAAGCTTTATATAGACTCCAAATTAAAACAACATAGTCAAATACAATATGTCAAGTCCTCTTATTCTACCTTGAAGATTTTCTCCTTGCAGTTCCCTCTGCATCGCATGTTATTTCTTTTCACCACAGCCGTTACCACGTTGTACTATTGCTTTCTATTTTCTAGGCTCATGCTCTTTTCAAGCCCATATCTCATATCCTCACCTTTATCAGCAACCAACACAAAGGCTTACACGCCTAATTTTGACTAACATTTTTGAAAGTATGGATGAATGAATGAATGTTCTAATTTTGGCTATATACCCATACCTAGTATATCTAATAAATAGTTGAGGAGCTATAAAATAAGCGTTTATTTATTTATTCATTTGTGATTCAAAATATAGCACTCATTAATCATAATAATAGATTCTTTGTATAATCTTGACTAAAAAACTATACAAAATCCGTATATATGACTATCTATGAAATTGTGTGAAAAATATATTCATAGGCATCAAACAAATTATAGCCATCTAAAATCACTAATGAAACTGTCTTCTAGGCATTACTAATAGGATCCAAACAGCTGGACACAGTAGATAGTGTAACAGATGAAGATATATTTCTCTTCTCTGTCCAAGATTTTAAACTTGTGTTTGTGACATAACTCATACAGATTTGAACAACTAGTTGAAATACACTTGTCTTTTCTAAGATATTTAATTTTAAAAGTTGTGGGTGTTAGTTTTAAATTAAGTCAGGTAATTTATGGTTTATTATGGCTTTGAATAAGTAGATTTTATTGATAATCCAAATGTCTTTCAACAGAATGTTCTATAATTCCAGAAGCTTGTGAGAAGTTACTATTCCCTTTAATAATTACATTTTACAATAGAGTGATTTTCTGCCTCTGTATTTAAAGTCGTCAAATAGTAGATGTGTCTAATTTGATTGCCAATTTGATTGCATAAGAAACATATGGGATTTCTATTCATTCTTCTGGCAATCTGGGCCTCCCTCTTGTCTTTCTCCATACCTGATTCTGCCACCACATTCCCTTCACTCTTCCCTCTCCCACCCAGTTCCCCCCCGCCTCTGCTTCCCATACTATTTTGTTCTCCCTTCTAAGTGAGATTCAAGCATCCTTGCTTGGGCCTTCCTTCTTTAACTTCATAGAATCTGTGGATTGTACCATGGGTAGTCTGTACTTTACGGCTAATATCCACTTATCAGTGAGTACATACCATGCATATCCTTTTGGGTCTGGGTTACCCAGTCAGGATATTATTCTCAAATTCTATTCATTTGCCTGCAAAATTCATGATGCCCTCTATTTCAATAGCTGAATGGCATTTCATTGTGTAAATGAACCACATTTTTTGCATCCATTCTTTGTTTGAGGGACATCTGGATTGGAGCATGCGTTCTTGTGGTATCGCAGAGCATGTTTTTGGGTATATGCCGAGGGGTGGTGTAGCTGGGTCTTCAGCTAGAACTATTTCCAGTTTCCTGAGAAACTGCTAGATTAATTTCCAGAGTTGGTTGTACAAGTTTGAATTTCCAACCAGCAATAGAGGAATGTTCCCCTTTGTCCACATCCTCACCAGCATGTGCTGTTGCTTGAGGTTTTGATTTATTTTTTTCATCTTAGCCATCCTTACTGGTGAAGGAGGAATCTCAGGGTCATTTTGATTTGCATTTCTCTAATAATTAAGGATGTTGAGCATTTTGGTTTTTAAATTTTTTCATTATTTATTTTATTTATTTACATTCAAATGTTATCTGCCTTCCCAGTTTCCCCCCTCCAGAAACCCCCTATCCCATCCCTACCCTGCTTCTATGAGGGTGTTTCCACACCCACCTACCCACTCTTGCTTCCTCCTGTTGCATTCTCCTACACTGGGGAACTGAGCCTTCACAGGACCAAGGGCCTCTCCTCCCATTGATGCCTGACAAGGCCATCCTTTGCTACATATGCAGCTGGAGCCATGGGTCCCTCCATGTGTACTCTTTAGTTGGTGGTTCCATCCCTGGGAGCTCTGGGGGGTCTGGTTGGTTGATATTGTTGTTCTTCCTATAGGTTGCAAACACCTCCAGCTCCTACAGTCCTTGGCCTAACTTCTTCATTGGGGTCCCCATGCTATTGAGCATTTCTTTAAGTGTTTCTCTGCCATTTGAGATTTCTATGTTGAGAATTCTCAGTTTAGCTCTGTACCTGTTTTTTAAATTGGATTACTTGGTTTGTTGGAGTCTATCTTCTAGAATTCATTGCATATTTTGTATATTAGTCCTCTGTCAGATGTAGGGTTAGCAACGATCTTTTCCCCATCTGTAGGCTGCCATTTTGTCCTATTGACAGTGTCCTTTGTCTTACAGAAACTTTCCAGTTTCATGTGCTTCCATTGATCAGTTGTTGATCTTAAAGCCTGATCCATCAGGGTTCTATTCAAGAAGTTATCTCTTGTAGCAATGTGGTCAAGGCTATTTCTCACTTTGTCTTTTATTAGATTTAGTGTATCAGATGTGGGGGTGTGATGGGCAAAATCTCTAGGAAGTCCTAGAGACCTGGGATAAGGACGGCTCCCAGGAGTCGAGGCAGATGAACTTAGCTATGATGCTGTGGGGACATGAAACCTGGAGAGACCACCTCCTGTAGCCAGGCCTAACCCCCAGTAGAGGGATAGGGATACAAACTCACTCAATAAATCTTTGGCCCAAAATTTGTCCTCTCTAAAAGAAATGCAGGACAAAAATGGAGCAGAGCTTGAAGGACTGGCCAACCAATAACCAGCCCAACTTAAGATGCATCCCATGGGCAAATATCCATCACTAACACTATTAATGATACTCTGTTATGCTTGCAGACAGGAGCTTAGCATAACTGTCCTTTGAGAGGCTCTACCCAGCAGCTAGCTGAAACAGATGCCCACAGCCAAAGATTGGATGGAGGTCGGGACCCTTATGGAAGAGTTGGGGGAAGGATTGAAGGCTGTGCAAGTATTAGAAATCCCACAGGAAGACCAACAGAGTCAAGTAACATGGACCCCTGGGAGCTCTTAGAGATTCAGCAACTAACCGAAGAGGATACACCTACTGGACCAAGGCCCCAGGTACATATGTAGCAGCTATGCAGTTCAGGCTCCTTGTGGGTCTCCCAACAACTGGAACAGAGGCTCTCCCCTAAAACTGTAGCCTGACTGTGGTATACTTTACCCAACAGGGCTGCTTTGCCTGGCCTAGTGTGAGAGGATCTGCCTAATGCTGCAGATACTTGATGTGCCAGGGTGGGGGGATACCCTGAGGGGAGGCACCCTCTAAGAGGAAAAGATGGAAGATGGAGGGAGGGATGATTGTGAGGGGGAACTAGAGGTGTGGCAGCATTTGGGATGTAAATAAGTAAGTAAGTAAGTAAATAAATAAGTTTAAGAAAAGAAAGAAAACATCTGGGGCATTAGTAATTCTCTCTTTGGGATATGTTTATAAAAGTGTTTCCAGATAGGATTAATTGCAATTAGAAGACATGTTCTGGCCTGGCCCGGATACCGGTGGCTGGAGCAGTCTCCCAGCCGATCTGCTCCACTCTGGAAACTGAGTCCAGAGGCACCCTAGGGAGGGCACGGACAGCAGAGCAGCAGAATACACAGCCTTGGTGTATCTACTCATCAAGCATACTGAGCAGACCTGCCCAAACCTCCAATGTCCTGGAATTCCATCTGGATGCAGTGAAGACACAGCATCAGAGGCTTATCAATTTACTCTTCCCCCCACCCCTCTTCTAATATCTCAACACCCATAAATTCAGCTTGAAAAAGTTAAAGAAGAGTCAGCGCACCTATTCCCTGGGCTTGGGGACTAAGGTGGTTAATATTGGTCTGTCTTTCTAGGGAAAAGTAGTGGTTTTGTTGGAACAGGGAGGATTAGCTAGGACTTATTTCATAGCCATAACCTATGGTAGAAATCTGTATAATTAATATCAAGATGAAGTTATAATTTCTTAAATGGTACAAAATTTACTTTGATTTCAAATTTAAGGTTTTCATTGGTACGAGCTTCTTATTGATATAAAAGTGAGATGAATATTGATACTCTCATGGGCATTGTGCCTGTATAACACATTTAGGAATACAAGGCCTAGACCCAGTCCTTCTTTAACTTTTTTAACTGATTTGGGATGGTTAGCCTATGAGTTAAGGGACTATAGCAAATTCATGGCTTTGAGTTTATTGTTAGGGTGTTTTCCATATTTTATTTAGAAATAGCTGAGAGGAGTTAACAGACAACAGTCCAGATTACCTTACATGGATAGTTGGTTTTCAAAACGTCAGAAGTTCATAGAATTGACATTACAAATATTTCTATATTAATGTTCATTTTGATTAGAGACCTGTCTGCTCCTGACAGCTTCCTGTCTTGGATTCTAAGAAGAAATTGAGCATCCTTGGAGTTACTCCAGTTGTGCGGTGACAACCACTAGGCAAGAATTGCCTCTTTCCAGCTACAGACAAATTACTGTCCAGAAAAGGACACACTTGCAGAATAGTCGACTGATTATATCTGCCTAGACAGAGTAATCAGCCCTTAATAATTCTGTATCACTAAGGTCTGTCAGATGATTCTGGGCCAGAAGGCTGAAGATTTGATGCTCCAAGGTTCGGTAGTATAGGGGCTTTCCAGGTGTTCAGGGGTCTCTATAACTTGGCTAAGTTTTAGAAGCTATGCTTAGTGCTTCTCATAATCTCAGTTAACTAAGTCATTCTGGATTTCTGATGGGGTTGAAGACCTATAGTCTTATAGCCAATCCTGGCTATTTACTTTGAGAGAAAAGATCTGAGTAGATGGTTTTCAGCTGACATTCATTCTAAAGCCAAGACAAAAGCCAGGATCAAAAGTAAGTGTTTTAGTTAGGAGAGATGACAGAGGTTCTGGTTAGTCAACAAAATGATGGACTGGGTATTAGGACTATCTCGTACCTCACCGGTACAATTAGGAATAATTATGCTCTAATTGCATTTTGAGAGAAAAGTTTTATTTTAACAGGAAGAGTGAAGCTAGGTGATGAGAGAGAGAAAGAGAGAGAAAGAGAGTGGGGGCATGGAGGCAGATGTTCAAGTGTCTCTACTGGTCAAAGATAGTTTATATATCTAGTTGGGTATTGGGTTACACTTCTGATTGAGCATTACCAAACTTATAAAGCCTTTGATTAACATTTTAAAAAAATGTATAAAAGCAAAAAGGAAAAGGGGGCATGGGGTAGGGGTTTTCTAGGGAGGGAAAATGGGGAAAGGGGATGGCATCTGAAATGTAAATAAAATACAAAAAAAATTTAAAATAAATAAATAATTGAAAAAAAAAAGAAGACATGTTCTGAATGTGAGTGGCACAATCCCAAGAGCTGGGTCATAGATTGAATAAAGAAAAAGTCTGCTGAGCACCCGTATTCATTTCTCCCTGCATCTTTATCCATCTACACATAAGCAAACAGCTCCATTCTCTTGTTGTCGTCACAGCTAAGAGTTGCCCCACCAAAATGTCTACTTTTTAACAAGGAAGTTACCCTCATCTTGTGAGTCAGGATGAGTCCTTGGTCCTCTTAATTTATGTTTGTCAAGTGTTTGGGAGTAGCTTTAAGAAAAATAATAAAATAGTTAAAGTACCTTTTCCATTTATAGAAGTATCCTATCTAGTAAGTGAGGAATGGTGAAATCAAAAATACTATTTTTTTTTAAAGAGAAAGTATCATTATATAGTTCTCAGCCTTCAAAGTTCTCAGATTATAGGCATTTATCAACATGCATGATGAGGATATTACTTTTTTGCAACCCTTAATGTACTAGCAAGTCTAGACAGTGGTCATAAATGGCTGCTATAATAGCAGGGAAAAATACTGATACTTTGTTCCATACACAGACACATTTATGAATATGAAGACTTTTTGTCAAAACCTTTTGAACCTAAATTTGATGAAGCCAATAGTTCCAGTGACCAACTTTTCAGAAGCGCTAAAAGACAAAGCAACTTGTTAAATATTCTATGAGGAAGCAAACAGTAAAATGCAATTTGATAACATCAAAACTAGTAAAATACTTAAGAATAAATTTAAACAAGGAGGCTCAAGGAGTATATGCTGAAAACAATAAACCACTGCTGAAAGAAACAAAACAAGACCTAAATAAAGGGAAAGACATTAACAAGTTTATAGACTGAAAAGTTATATCCTTTTAAAATGTTTAAAAGTTTATCCTTTTAAAATGACAATATCTCAAACCTAGCTACAGATATTTGGACATTCCTATCAAGATTCACAGTATCATTTTCTTTGAAATTGGTAAAGCTGATTCCAAAATTCACATGGAAGTACAAGAGAACCCATATAAGCAACATTAAACCAAAGAAGAAAAAAAAAATCAGAGTAGCATTTCATAAGACCAAAAGTTACTGAAAAGTAATGGTACTCATGACAGTGAGATATTGATGCAAAGAGAAACAAATAAAGCAATGGAAATAAATCCTTACATTTAATATCAAATTTATTTCTGAGAACAGTACTAAGAAGACTGTATGGGGGAACTGATAATCTTTGCCACATATAGCACTGAGATAAATGAATATCAGAAAGGAAAGAACGAATGACAGACATTTATCTCACATAATATATGCAAAATAATGAAAGTTGATAAAATACTAAACATAGCTAAAATTATAAAATTTGTATAGAAAAGAGCAGGTAAAATATTTTAAAATCTTGTTTTAGGTAAAAATTTCTTGGCAATACTCTAAAGGCAATAGCAACAATCAATATAATCAATATAATGGATGAATGAGCATAGTCATAATAAAGGCTCTTGCATATCAAAAGGTATTATACAGAAAAGAAGAATAGAAGGATCTGTTTAAAATAATACAACAGCTCGATTATGATATATATATATATATATATATATATATATATATATATCCTATAACTCAATAATGAAAAAAATAACATAATTTAGGAATGGGCAGATTATCTGAATGAATAGTTTCTACAAAGAAGATATACAAAAAACCAACATAATGATGACATGAAGAGATTACCATCATCATTAGATATCCAGAAAATTCAAATGAGCCCAGCATGGTGGTTCATGCCTCCAATCCTAGCATTTGGAAGGCTGATAGAGGAATACAGTCATGATTTTATGGCCAGCTTAGAACACAGAGTCAGTTCCAGGCCCATCTATTAAGAGGATGGAAAATGAAAATGAAAATTTAACAGAAATGGTGATTTACATCCTCTGTGGCAATGAAAAAAAGACAGATTATATATATATATATATATATATATATATATATATTTAAGCAAGATGACAGATTAAAAGTAACCTCTGGATGACCTAGTAAAATAAAAGTTCAGACAAAACCCTGCTATACTCTGTTCTTTTCATAGAAAACTAAACAGTGACCATTAAATGGGATAAACAGATCTCAAGGTCATGAAGAAGTGAAGAAAATGAACACAAAAAGAGGACAATGGAATGAATGTGTGACATGAAAGGAGAGGAGGGTTCTTAGAAAGAGGAGACGACAGTGAAACAAGAGGGAGACATCATGAGAGAGGGGTGAGGTAGGCAAATAAAAATATGTATGACAACACTACAACAAAGTTTATAATTTTGTACACTAACTCAAAAAAGTATAAAATATAATAAATATTGCTAAATATGTAGGATAAATACACCCTCATATGTGGGGCAGTGGGCTGTGAGAGGCAGCTGGGTACCTAATCGAGTGCAGGCCTCGGACCCTGGAGACCCTAAAGGGATGTTATTTGTTTGGCCTTGCCCCTGGACCCTGGTTTCTTTCACTTAGGACAACCCTCTACAGACCCTCCCAAAGAGAGGTTTGTGTCACATAGCACAGGTAGAGGGCATGACTACAGGCTGCAGAGCCTCAAGAGATCTCCATATTCATGAGATACCTAAAGACCAGAGGGCTAGTCAATTAAGCATTCCTTCCCAGACCCTCCTCCTACTGCAAAAGGTGTTTAACCTCAGGCCCGCCCTGAGAAGATGGGGTACAGCTTCATCCACTTTCTGCCATGACAATAAATGTTTTAAGATCATGGACTTTTTCTTGTCTTTGGGGCCCACTGTGGGGGACCGTGAAGAAGGTCTTCAACCTCCACGTTTCAGTTTAATCTCCTGCTGAGGACTTCTCTGTGTTCCAGCTACCATGGAGAGCCTGCCAACCCAAACCCAGACAAGCGAGTCACCTTGACCAAGAGTCTCATTTCCCCAAGGGGTACTGCCAGAGCTCATCCTCCACGCCCCCTTGGTCCTTCCGTAGACTCTGGAAGCCACTCTGGAAGTGGTGTCTGGAAGCTCAAGGGCTTGAGACCAGCTGATCCCCACCCACCTTTTTGCCCGGGGTCCCCAACCCAAGAGTTTTGGCTCACAGGGACCTCAGACTGGGATCTCCCCACGCCCAGAGTGGAACTCTGTGGTTTCCCATATTCCGGCATCCAGCCAGTGCGGGTGGAGTGACCTCAGTCGAATTCTCGTGCTTCTGTTCCTTGAGCTGCAGTTCCAGCCGTCTGGGGCAGCAGACACGCAGGACCCACAACTCAGCCCAATAGGACCCACGTCCACGCATGAGCTACAGCTTCCCAGTCATACACTGCTGATCGATAAGCACACATCTTAAGCATTGAATAAAGCTACATTTTCTCAAAATACTGAATCATTGAGTTACTATGAGACTGCAGAATTCTACTTCTAGTTACATATTGAAGAAAAAATTAAACAGTAACAAATATTCACACAATATCTTTTATATGAATGTTCATGGTATCATTAATCATAAGAGTCAAAACGTTGATAAATTCAAGTGTACACCCACTGATGAATAGTCACAATGTAATAACTATATTTTTTTTATCATTTACACACATTTCCCTTCCCCCATCTCACTCCTTACGTGTTCCTAACACTTTCTGTCAAATTAATAATCTCTACTTTTTTTTTAAAAACACACACACAAAGAGAGAGAGAGAATGAGAGAGAGAGAGAGAGAGAGAGAGAGAGAGAGAGAGAGAGAGAGAGAGAGAGAAGCTCAGAGACAGGGGGAAACAGAAAAACAGATATAAGGCATACATATATGTGTGTGTACATATGCTTATATAACAAGTAACATGTATATATACTGTATATATACAGTATATATATCCATTAAAAAGTCTATACTTTTTCTGAGTCTGTTTAGTTTAGTTTGTATGTATATGAGTTAGGGATGACCTATAAGGGAGTTCCTCCCTTGAAAACTTGATTCTCCCTTTCTCAGATGCCATTGATTGCCTGAAACTCTTCATCTAGGGGTGAGATCTTATGAAATTTCCCTGTCCATGCTGTCCTGTCAACTGGTAGTGTCATTATGTAGAAAATAGATGGTGATTGCTTTTTATTCTGTCCAGTAGTCTGTGTATTTTGTTTGGAGGAATTCAGGCCATTAGTATTATGGGTTATTATTGAAGAGTGTGTATTGATTCCTACAATCCTGTTGATTTTAAAGTGTTTTATTTTCCTTTCTTGATGAACTATTATGTTGTGGCTTATTCCATAGAAGGGTTCTTGTTTCTATTTATTCTGAAGATATATATATATATATATATATATATATATATATATATATATATATATGGCTTAGGGGTCTTAAATTCCTTCAGTTAATTTTTATTATGAAAAAATTTTCAATTATGACAGATAGTTAGTTTTGCTGGGTTTAGTAGTCTGGGTTGCCAGTTGATATCTTTTAGAACTTGCAAGTCTGACTGTGCTGACTCTGCTTTTCTTATGCCCTGCCCTTATATATAACTTAGTGGTTCTGTTTTGGGAATACACATTCTTTTTTCTGTGTATTTAATATTTTAATTTTAATATAATGAGAAAATTTTGTTTCCTTGTGTTGTCTATTTGGTGTCCCTCAGTTCTCCTATATCTGGATTGTTATCTCTTTCCCCAATTCTAGGAAATTGTATGTTATACTTTTTTAAAAAATGTTTTCTATTCCTTTAGATCTATATTCTTCACCTCCATCCTACTATGTATGTAATCATTTTCTCTTTGGGGTGTTAGGTACATTCTGGAATTCCCACTGATACCTTATTATTACTTTGTCTTTGTCCTTGTTGGATTGCTCCAGTCTATCTCTCTTGTCTTCAAGCTCAGATATATGTTCTCCCTTTTGTCCATTTATTGCTGAGGCTTCCACAGAGGCTTTAGTTTGATTTAGTTATGTATTTAATCTTCAGAATTTCAGCTTTTCCTTTAGTATTTATTTTTCTTTAATTTCATTCTTTTTTTACCTTTTGCAACCCCTTTCTTTATGCCATTCAGCTGTTTGTGTTCTCAAATAGGAGCTTATGTTGTTCTTTGATTTTCGTTACACACACAGTTATTGTGAGTTATCTGGAATTTCATCTGACTTACTCTCAATAGATGCTGTCACTATAAGATTAGTAATTTGGGGAGGAGTTGTGTTGATTTTTCATTCTTAAATTGTTGTGATAGAATTTATATATTTGTTTCTATTTATTTGCTACTATTATATTTTATCTGGTATATTCTTGCAATAGAAGTATTTTCAGTGTTCATGTGAGATTTAGAAGTGATTATGTTGAATGTGTTGTTCTGGAGCTCAAGGCATCTGGTATAAAATTTATATTATTTCTTGAGTAGGATACTATTTGAGAGATCAGCCACTGCTACTTAATATTACTACAACACAGGTGTCATATTAGCCCACTATTGGCAGTAGCCCATTCCTCTTTAATAATTGCTTGATGATAAACAACCAAGGTTTATATGGAGTATATTCAGATTTTAGTTGTAGAGGGAGAAAATTACAGACAGGAAAAATACCATGAAAGTAAAAATAACAACAAACAAATGGAAAAAAACCCAGGTGGATAAAGTGACAGAAAATTGGATTACTGTTAACACAATTAGATTTTAAAGATAGTTAGAGCTATGGAAGGGTATAACAAGTAGAGTCAAAGAGGAGGAGACAAAGGTGAGAGGAATAAAAAAAGATAGATGAGTAATACGGAGTATATATTACAAGCTATTGGAGAATGCCTTATAATAAACTGGGAGGAGAAAGAAGCATACTTGACTGTCATACAAACAATAGAAAAACTATCATGAGTTTTATGCAATATTGTAAATGAAGTATATAAAATAAGAAAAACGAGAGTGCTTATGGAGTAAATTTCTGGTACAGCTGGGCTAAGTTGAAAGGTGAAGTGTGAGAGGAACAAATGTGAGGCTTGCTGTCTGAAGCCCCAGTGTTCCCGGGTCAGGGAGTAGAAGAATGGCAGGCAGTGAGTCCTTTCCTAGCATTTTCTCTTCTTATTCTCCAAGTTGTCCCTGGTGTGAAGAGCAGCACTTCCAGGGAGGCAACTCTGCTTTCTCTCTTTTTTTTTTTTTTCTTCTTCTAGGGAGCTTTATTAGGCATGCAGGCATGCAGGCATCATAAGATGACCCCCAGATGGACTCTGGTTCTCAGCTTTCTTGCCCTTTTCTCAATTACTTGTGGTCCCCAAAACAAAAATGTATCCTTTTCCAAGATCTGATAAAATTCTAAAGGCAGAGTCCTGCTGCAGCACTTGTGTGCTACATACGATTTTTGACTTCACTTCATTTTTGGCTTCTTTGGCTTCTTTACTAACATATCACTCTGACAATGACTTTTAAAATGTTACTTGTATATTTGACTTCACATTTTAGTTAATTTCTCAATGGTTATTAGTAATTCCTAACCTGATTTTCTTCTCTCTGACATAGTGACATAAATATTGTAAAAGCAGAGGTGTGTTGCTAGTACAAATAACTACAAGACCATCTAAAGGCTTAGGCTTAGAAACGGGAGATTCAAAGTTTAAAACAGAAATGTTCATTCCAAGTTGTAGAAAATTTTATTGTATATATACACACACATATATACACACACACATATATACATATATATGTATATATACACATATATGCATCTATATGTATAGATGTATATATGCACATATGTGTGTGTATATATATATATATGCATATATACATCTATATTCTGAAATCTTGCTTTCAAGTTTAGCATTAATGGTCAGCAAGGATTTGCTAACAGAAATATAGAAGAACATTTAATACGAGAGAAAACTACCTGAACAAAGAAAAAAAAAATCATGTTTCCATTCCCAAAAGAAACCTTTTGGCTTTATCCTGAAGATTAATGCTTTTCCATTGACATTACCTGTATTCTGGATTTTTAAGTCTATATCCTCCAATACCTCAGAACACCTAAAATTGAGCACTTATATCCATATCGAACATTTATTTGTTTGTATCTTCAGCTCACACCAATATAGTTGACCTATAGAATGGCCTAAAAAACATTGACAAAAACACTTTGTCACCATGATTAACACATTCATATGTGTGACAAGCAGGATAGTATGCTATGTGATAGAGCCTGTTGTGGGAAAATGAGTAACAGATTACTGGATGAGTGGAGATAAAGTTGATGACTAGACATTTGCAGTAGAGGAAGCACTAGGGGATATAGAGTTCTGAAATGCAAGTATAAGATAACAAGTATGAGTATATTAAAAATCAAAGAATCAAAGACTGACATGTTATAGCTGAAAAAAAATAAGCCAGGCAATCTTTAGTTCCTTTAGTCTACCTATGGGACATAGTGACCCCCAAAAGGTGCAAGAGCTTACTTACTTGCTATCAACTTACTTGCTGGTTATTGACAGAAGCTGAGAAACCCCAAATGCCATATTTCCTCTGGCTTCCTTAACAGACAAATATGTTCATAGTTTATTTGGATGTCAAAGAACTCTTATACCACCACAATACTCCTAACCAGATAAGAATGAGAAGCAATAGCCCTGGTTCACATACTTGTATGAAATTTGGAGATAAGGCTATGTGGAAATCATGACTTTGTATATGCCAGATATAACTGACACTCTCAAAGTAGTTGAGTAAGAAGATAATTGCATTATGATATAGATGTCTTCCCTCCTGTTTTATAGTGCTGTTGCACGTTTTGGAGTTCTTTCAGTCTCTTTGTAAAGCAATTGAAAAAAAGAAACCAACCAACCTTTTAAGAAGGATACAGTGATCAAGATAATAGGCTTTGGCAATTCACTTTCCTGAGTTTGAGGTTAGGTTGTATTGTTTAGAAGTAATCTTAGCCTATGATAGAAAAAGTCTTTGATTCCTTATGTATATAAGGAGGGTAACACTACTTGATGTATAAGGATGACAAGAGGATTACATAACACATGTAGTGTAGAGAGCTTTACAACATACGTAGTGGAAGAAACTTAGCAGTAATATTTGCAGATATTTTATTATTATTGTTGCTTTTGTTATTATTTTTTCAATTCCATTCTTTAATCAATCTCTGCTTCACAATCTATTAGATTGTTGTACAATTTTAGCTTGACTTCTATCAGGTTAAAGCTTCATTGAAAATTCTTAGTTATTTCAAATAGTGTCCTGAATTCAGTTATGAATTGTGGCAAAACATTTGTTGATATTTTAAATATTGAAGTTCATAGATAACTTTCTTTAAAAATATGATGGTAGGTCTAGACTATTCCTCTCAAGGCTATTGGTCTTATTTGTGTTCATATTTAAGTTTTTAAACAGGAAAGAAGTGGGAGGAAGAAGCTTGGTGAGGGATGTGTCACATATACATCCAGTCCTAGTGGTTCTCGGAGTATACCAGTGTTTCATACATAGCACTCGAGAATGGGTGATCCATAGATGAAATACTAATTCTTAAAAATGAAGATTTTCATGATGAATGCTACCCTAGATTCAGGTCTATATTATTCTCTGTTTCTGTTTGCTTTGTGTTTTTTCCCAAGGAAGAAGCCACACCTACCCTTTCTCTGCACTCACTGTTTACCTAGCTGCCTTCCTCTCTTGGGAAGTTCTAGCTGATTATTCAAGGATGTAGTCAGATATTACCACATCTAGAAAGTTAAAAAGATGTTGTTTCTTTAGAATTCTCTGGTTTCCTGTTTAGATGAGGAAATGATCTCTCCCAATCAACTGAGTACCAGTTTAGCTGACTTCCCACTGCCTTTACTGCTTATGAAGTTGATGTTACTATCGTGTTCTCTAGAGATTTCTTCTTTAGTCTTTGGGAGCCTCATGTCAACATCACACTAGGAAGACCATGGCAAGTGCAGATAGTGCAGCAGACAACACAAGCTATCATCACAGAGATACTTCAATATGGGCATTTTAATACTTACATTATTAATTAAAGATATTAGTCTTTGTTAAATTGGTATAATGTGAGAATGATGATACTGGAAATCAGGAGATGTAGGATTTTTGGTTTAGACTTAAGGATGTCAACCTGTAGCAATCTTTGGGCAAATCCCATTCATAATTCTCAGATTGTTTTTCTGCAAATTGGTTGATTGGTGACCTCCCTGCATCCTTAGAATGTTATGATGTTTAGATTAGGTCAATTATCTGGGAACTAAAATGCTAGCAAGTACTGAGAATCCTTGTTACTAATGAGATGAAAGCCACACTCTTTTATGAGGCCCTTTCTATGTCTGTGTGATTCTTTTCTGTACTTTTGTCACAGTCATTTTCTTATTCAGGTTTGACTTATAATCTCAACTCAAGTACTTCTTGTTTCTCTTACAAGCTTGCCAACTCTCACCTTAGGGGAAGATCCCTTTTCTCCACTCCCATGTTCATCTTCATCCAATTTGAGTTGTGGCCTTGATTTCTTTGGGAAGTCTTTTTTGAACTTACCTTTAGACTGGGCACACACTGTTCCTCTATGTCAAAGACAGAACCCAGTAATTTTCTTGCCATAGTACCCATTAGATGATACTACAATGATCTGTATTTTTGTTTGTCTCTCTCAATAGACCAAGATCTTCATGAGAGTAGAACCACGACTTTCTTGTTCTTGGGAACAAAACAAAATGGTTGTACAAATAAATGTTTCTTAACAAGTGAAAGTCAGTAGCTAAGGGGAACATTGGATAATGTGCTTGTGAAGGTTCCTGCAGTATTTGTAGTCAATAAGAGTCTTTTCCATAGCTAGTCGAACACTGAAATGATCTATCCTTGGAACATCAAAAGGGTTTTCATACTTTGGGTATGCATGTGATTGCTAACTTATCAGTTATATATGTTGTCACAGAGTCTATCTCTTTTGATGGCCTGCTTTTCTGGTTTGAGTTTTGAGGCAATGCCACCAGAGAGATGTGAAGGAGTGTTCACATAGTCTGGTTTAAATTTGCTTGTTCTTCATGGAACCTTACTGGTTAGCAGTTAGACCAACTCACTGAAAAGATTTTTTTTTCTGTTAAGCCACTGAGGGAAGATGAGAAGTTATGGGCTAAAGTGTGGGAGGATGATGTGGATGCTTAAGCCATATATATCTGCCTGCTATCTCAGAGAGTCATTCTCATACCCATGTCTCTCTCACTTGCTCTTATAATCCCTGTAAGAGCTCATCAACTGTCTCCTCTTTTTATTCTCTGTTCTTTACAGTAGTCATGAAGAAAGCCACCTGGAGTGGGTAGAAGGCAAAATAGGTTCAGTAATTGGGGTAAAGAGTCTTGGTCTGCATATGTAAGAGCCATATACCAAGAAGTTGAGTTTTTCACTTTTCAGGCTTTGAATAAGCATGTGGGGGCATGGTAAATATTCATGGATGCCCCACCACTTTGAAATACTTCCCACATATGGAGTATAAATTGGGTTCTAAGGATGGCCTGTTTTTACAGGACATAGACCATAATACAATTAAGTATTTTAGCTCAGATTTCCTATGTAAAGTAAAAATTTGGAGTATACCGTGCCTAAGAATCTTTCTAGCCATAAAGTTAGTAATTCTAAACTAAATGTTAACTTTATTTATTTTGGGGAAGGATGTGGGAAAGCTGTGGGATAGGTCTTATAGATTACAATTCCAGACTCGACTAATCTAGGGTATGTAATAGATCATCAACTTGCTGAAACCGTGGTGCATTACTAGGGCTTATTTACCTGCTACTTATCTCTGCCGTGTATTTGATAATTTCTATGATAAATACATGATTTTACTTCTGTGTCCTTTCCCATCCATAAAGAGGTCAATAGTATTTGTTGTTATTTGACATTTCCTCCTACCATTTGTTCCCTGAATATTTGTTGAGTACAAACCATGGATATACTATTTCCAAGCTCATGTTCCAGGAATAATGAAAGTCCTTTTCCTTTTTTATCTTTAGTCATCAATAGAAAAAGCATTTTTCCTATTTATGTTTGCAATCACTATAGGTTTGGGGCTAGAAAAGACTTTCTAGTGCATGTAGGTCAAAATGCCTTCTAACAGCCACTCACTTTACTGATGGATCAATTTAGGTCCAGAGAAAGGTGGGGAATTTTTCATTATGATACATTAAATGAATAGGCCTGGATCATATCTATATATTAATTATATGACCATTAGGGAGTGATGTACAGGAGTTCTGTCTGCAGGCTCTTTCAAGCCTATTTGGCTCCTTGTCTTGGAACTTGGTGTTGCTACTTCTGGAAAAACCTGTGGTAGCTGCTAAGAAGCTTGCCAGGAACTGAGTGGTAAATAAAATCAAGTAGTGCAGAACTGTTATATAAGTCCTTCATTGTCGGTACAAGGGAGGGAAGTCTAAGTAAGGTAATCAATGGCCTATTCTGGAGACAAGCTCAGTCTCATGTAACATATACACATTCCTCTTCTTCACTGTAGGTACACAGATACATATCCTAAGAATAATTGGTATGTCTCTCTTCTTGTTCTTACACTGGTATCAGGAAACATTGGAGAAATCCATGTACTTTGAGGTGGAAATGTTAAAAAAAAAAAATGGCTCAATGTGGGATCTCTATCAGGGGTTCTGGAATTTTAATAGGGAGCAGAGCCAGAACAAATAGCCCACCAGCTGTGTGACACATGTTTTCATCGAATCCCCAACCCAAACCAGAATGGAGGCCTTGTAACAACTGCTGTTACACATGAGGATATGAAGCATAGAGAACATTTTTTTTTTTTTTTTTTTTTTTTTGCTGCTTAAGGCACCTATGGTTCCTCATTGAGGAATCAATAACAGCTCAAAAATCAACAATTCTGTTTAGGATCCCACATGTGTTAGCTCTGGGATGCAACAGGAAGTGATCATACTTGAACTGAAGAACTCCAAAAGAGGTCTGGCTCAGCTTATACCTGAGTGATTGAAGACACTATGGCCCACAAAACTAGTAAGGTTGACAATGTGCTCTCCCTTTGTCTGTGGCTTGGATCAAACCGAATATTAATGCACTATACTCTTAGAGGAAGAAGCACGTGAGTGTGGGTAGCTGAGCTTCATGCAGACTTCCCCTAGCTGACAAGCTTGGGGCTTCTCACAAAATGTTGCAATGAGCTGTTGGTGTTCATCTGTGCTTTCTGACACAGATGCTCTGTTATTTTGGTGGTCTCGGGTCAACCTATGTTAAGGTTAAGACAGGGCAAATTTATAACCACTGGCTAAGAGTTTTAAAAATATATGAAAATCAAAGTAGCATAAAAGGCCACTGGGCATGATACCAATTCTTGACTCCAATAAAGACAGCCAATAAAAAGAGCTAATGAAAAGAACTCTGATGACATTCATCTGAAATTTTAGATTGTTTTATGTTTTAACAAATTAACAATGGTGATAAGAGGACATTAGCAGCTTTTCTCGGGGCTCTTTGTTAACAATAACTTGAGCCTGCAGTCACAACAGGGGCCGTGGCCAAGTTTTAGCTGGCAGACCAACAAGCCAATATTTTATACAATGGATGACATTTCTAAAACCAGACGCAGAGACAAACCAAGAGTCACACATGTATTCCAACAAACAAGTTTCTGCCATTTTTAATTGTATTTAGAGCAACAAAAGATTCCAAGATTACAAAAGAAGAACAGAACACTAGCGCTTGGGGCTGGTCCTGCTGCCCAGTGGAGGCCAAGTGCTGCTGTGAGAACTGAAGCCCCATTGAAAGAAGTTTCAAGCAAAATAAATGGGTTTCTTTTGAAAAAAAATTGAATAATGCTTTCTCTATTTGCTCTCTCCACATCCAGATTAATTCTTATCTCTTGTTACATTGTCTATCCCCTCCTACTGCCAAATTAATCTCCAGGGCAGTGTAAGCATGCCATCTGACATGTATTCCCTAATCAATGTCCAGTCTATCTGTCTAGTGGAAAGCAGGAGTGTGTGTCAAAGAGTAGTGGAGGACCATCCTTTCTTTCCTTTTAATCTGGGGGATTCCATTGGTGGCTGCTTTCAGTGGTGGAAGTGGCTTATAGGACAACCCCATAGGCTATTCCCTGCAGGATAGTTAGCACCAGGTGCTAAGGCCATAACATACTGTAAACCTGCTCAATCTGTTCTATAGAATACAATGACTCAAACTACAAGGCAGCAGACACACAGGGTGCCTGCAGAGAAGCAGCAGTGTTTCAGAACTGTTTTTCCTTTAGGTAATAGATAAGTGTGTGCTCCAGTTGTTGGCCAATAGTATCTGCAGCTAAGTAACAGTCTTACTGGGTAGCTCAAATGGAAACTGTTCTAGGCTACCAGTGCTGCCCATTTCACAGTTTCTCGGTTCATTCTGTGAAAGGCCAGGGGACAAAAGGAACTAGGAAACAAAGTAGAACCTTGTTACACTCAACCAGGATTGGAAACCAATTAATACACATTACTTGCTTCCTGGACAGATTAAATTGGGTCATATTAAAGCTGGGTCAAAGGCTGTTTATTTTTTTTATCTAAAACACCACCTGCTAAATTCAATTAGCCACTTTTTTTTGAGGGGTAAGAGAACTCCCAGTGATTTGTTACCTTGACTGAAATTTCAGAAAAAAATATTGACAAATGTGGATTTTTCTGGATGGGCTCCGGGCAACAGACCCCAGGGTCAAACTCTTAATTGAAGAAAAAAATCCCTCTACTCATGAGTAGCAAAGGACCTGTACCTACAGAGATATGACTTCTAACACACTAACAAATTTTTAACAGAGAAAAATACATTATCAATTATCAAAATCTTTACAGAACATATCCAAAACCAGAATTAGAGCACACGGACACCCAGTAGCAAGAGCACCTCAATCGCAGGGGAAAGAACTGATGTGACAGAAGGAGCATTTGCTCCAGGTTCCCAAGATCAGGCAACTGCCCTTCTCTAACAAGAATGGTGAAAATCAAGGAAATAACCTTCCTTTTCCCAATGCCTCAGATTCCATGAAGAAGCTGTTGGCCAGTCCTTTGGGTGGGTACCTGGCCCCACATTTGGATTTCTCCCTATTATAGTTCCAAGGCAATTTCAATGAAATTTCACCACCCTTTCCACATTCATCTGTCTTAAGCTAGTAAAGTGCAATACATCATGTACCCTACCCTTTCCTCTTCCACCCCTTTGCAAGGTCTCAACACCAGGCCCAAGAAGGGAAGAGATTTCAGTTATCTGATCAATCCAGGTGTCTTATCCATTCTGAGAGAGCATCCAGAAATGTAACTGCAACCTCTCTTACAAATACATGGCATCAGATATGACCTGGAACCAAATATAAAGGTGCAGAGAAAGGTAAAGCTATCAGAACACATTACATCTATATATATAATTCAGTTTTGAAACATGGATACAAATACTCATTTACAATATATTTCAACTTTCTGCCTTAAACTGCAGAGAACTTTTTGTGCTGTCCAAACTGGGCAGAAATGAGGGTTTCTGCCTGCCCTCCTTCTAGTGCAAAAATCTAATCCTTTAAATGTACCCCTTCTCATCAAGGGCTTCACATCTTCAAATAAGCTAACATGGGCACTAGTAAACACAGTGGCCAAGACCAGCTCCATTTCCAACCATGCAAAGATGGAGCTTCAAGAATTTGCTCGGTAACTACTTAAAAAAAGGAAAGCTAGTTCTGCTTATAAAATCAGTTAGTGAAGGACACTATAATCCCATCCTCCCCCCTAAATTATTCTCAACACTTCTAAATATGTATATTGTGAGACAACCCCTCCCCACAAAGTATTCTAAGTCAGTCATCAGAAAAGTCCTTCAGTCTGTCTTTGGATAGTTTACCAAAGAGGCACTAACTAATGCTTGCTCCTTCCCTGCCCTTAAATTTTGGTATCTTAGCAGATACAATATAATCTTTGGTTACATAATGCAATGCTTTCATCTTCTTTTCTACTTAAAAATAGGCCTTCAAAGATTTTCAAAGAGATAAGTGGTTAGAACAAACCTGTTTGCAAAGATGGCCAAGAGAGAAACTTCTTAGTCCAAGAAGTTTCACATGCTAAATGGCTTCTTTTGACTTTCAGTTTGTGATTTAATCTAGTAGGTTAGCATTCGTGGTTCATAAGTATAAGAACCTTGCCTTTGGCCCAATGACCTCTTTTACCCAGGCAATTAGTGGAGGAGATTTACAATTAGTCTCTTGTATTTGCAGGACCATGCTAGGGCCATGCAGGGATAGCAAGTCAGTTGTCTTCAGAAAACCTTCTGAAGTATAGTGCTGGCATAAGTCTTAGGGAGGTATTAGGGTGGCTTGGGCCTTTGTGCCATGCCAAATTTAAGGGAAAGAAGGGGGCAAGGCCATAAGTACTGAAAGAAACAGAAGCTACTTAAAGCTTAAACTCAGGTCATTTGTGGAGTATTAGGTTATCATGTGGATGGTTGACATAGTTTTTTCTTAAAGTGTGTTGAATATATCTTGTTATATATACCTATATGTATTTAGAAATAGAGTGTGGACAGAGAAGGATGTTAGCAGAAGTGCATTTCTCAACCTGGACAATTAACGTCAGCAACTACCCAAAGGACAGAGTGAAGCTTTTTTTTTTTTTTTTAACCTCTTTTTTTTCTTTTTTTTCTAGTGCCAGTGAACATACATAAAAATATACATATTACTGATTTTCTGTTTTCCAAAGATATATGACAGAATCCTTCAAAAAAAAAATCCCTTTCTCAGAGTAAGGTAATTTAAAAAAATAATGAACTTTCCAAGAACGATAATATTGCCTGTGGCTTAGAAAATCTATGGAACAAAGAAGCCAACTCCCATGTCAGCTCAGAGTCCACATGTGATGAGCTGCCTGGCAAATGAGAGTGGAAAGCACTACACGACTCTTCTTTAATCACAGAGTTCGTGACTTTGGCAGCCGTTTGCTGTCCAGCCCAGTTGGACCTTCTCCATGGTGCTCCTCTTTTTCTTGTCCTCATATTCCATTCTCACCAAGCACTGCAAACCTCTTTGGAGATGATCACCTTGACTTGTCCAGTAAGTGATCCTCATCTTCTGTTTTAACCAAACGAATGGAGAAATGGCCAATCGTTCACAGGTGAGCATAGTGTACCAGCAACATTCACTCTGCTGAGCAGAGATTGCTTGCTCCGCCAATCATATTAGCTGGAACATTGATGGCCAAAGAAAGCAAAACAAAACAAAACAGAAAAGAAACACAAAATCCAAAAAGCAAAAACCAATCTCTTCTTTGCTTGTGTGGGAGAACACAGCCAAGCTACCGCTTCCATTGCTCACTCAAGCCCTACTGCAGAAGCAATAGGCATAAAGCCGTGTGTATGCTGCTTTTCTCTAGTATTGTCACTTGGAAGCTTGGAGTTTAGTTGGTGTTACATTAATTGCACTGCCGTTTCACTGATTTTTGGCTTTTGCAAGTAAAAACATATATATTCATAAAAATAAGAGTCGTGATTTGGAACTCCATAACATGAAAAGCTTCCTAGAGAAATGGAACAAAAAGTCCCTAGTATTTACAAAGACAAATATTAGAATGTTATAATAAAATCCATGTACCACAGAAGACAAAAATTGCTTCAGAATAGATGTAAAGGAACTATTAAAATGTAACCTAGTTTAACTAAAAAAGTAATGATATTTTTTCTGCTAAGAGGGATCCTGTACATAAGCCAGATGGTGTCATCACAAAGCAAATCAGAAACTGTCCTATTTTTTTTAAAAAAATGCAACCTGTCAGCTTCAGTTTTTGTCCAGCAGGGTTGGATTAGCATATCACCCATCTTATATTCTCCCTCCCTTGTTAAAGAAGTTGTTTTGCAAGTTTGTTTTTGCTATTAATATCAACAAAGAAATCAGGGAAGGAAACCTGTCACTCAGAAACCACCTTTTCAATGAACATAGTATACCAACCAGTAACCCCTGATTTCTTAATCTCTGCGGGGAAGTGAAGAGCTGAGTGAGGAAGAATGATACAAATGGAAGAGTAGGTGGACATTCCTCCTGCACTCAAGGTTGAGGAACAGGGTCCACAGTAAGGAAGGCTGCCAACAGACTACATGAAGCCAGTGACCCAGGGCGTGCCCTGAGTTTATGGGTGTAGTCTATTTGTAGCTACACTGGCCAGATCTGTCCAATGGGAGTCACGGTTCTATAGAATGTCTCAGTGGTCCTGCACCCTCTGACTGAGAGGTGACAACTATGGTGGAGATTCTGAGTAACTTTGGCCAAAGTCAGCCCAGCAATTACAATAGAGGAGGATGAGCAAACTGGGGCCCATCTAGCCAGATGGTGTTCATCTGGCTTTAGACTTTGCCTCTGAAGACTTCAGTAGTCTGTATTTTCTTCTGGCCTTCTTTCTTCTTTCCATCATTTCTGCCAGTGGGTATGCTGGATGGAAAGGAAAAAAATCTATGCTTTCTGGTTCTAGTGTCTTCATTTTCCCCAGCTGGGTAACTTAGTTTTCTCCTCCACCGTGGTCTGGGTAGCCCCCTTAATTGCTCTGAGGAGGAAACTGACATTTCTCCACTTGATAGGAATATATTGTCTCTGGAGGACAAGGGCAAGATGCCCAGTTTGTCTGGTCCCTTTGATGCTTTCTTTCCAATTTGTCTAAGGGCTCCAGAAGTTGACTGTTGATGAAAGACATTGAGTGAGATGTCTTTTACACTATTGACATCTAAACATAGATGCTGTGGCTGCTTGTCTGCTAGCCTCTGTGGTGGTGGTGAGAGGGAGATCTTAGCAGTGTCTACAAACAGGTCCAAAGAAGTGTACAAGTTTTACCACCTTGGCTTAAATGCATTATGGTGAAGTTCAGGGCCACTGAACACTGAAGAATTGTGCAGGGAGAATGTAGCTGCACGGAGTCTGTAGGTCCTTTAAAAGTAGAGGAAAAGATGATTGCACTATGGGATCAACTATTCACTATCTTTAAAGGGAGAATGGCTAAGCCATCACTTCCTTTTCCTCTGACTCCAGCCACAAAGCTCCACTATGGCTCACACATGGAAATATGAACATAAATCTGAATGGAGCCTTCCAAAGAGTCAGATCTTCCCTCTTTCTTCCCATTGACATAACTTCAGTGAAAGTGGCCAAGTTTTGGCTAAAGAGAACATTTAGTACAAAGCTCTGAGAAAAGCTATTGAAAGTCAATTGAGGGGTGGAAGCAGAGGTTAAGAGAGAAAAGGATTGGAATGAGGAGGCATTCGCATGCAGACAAGTTTTCAAACAAGAAGCACATTTCAGTACAATGAACTGCACTGCAACTGAGCACTCTAGGACTTAGGGACAAGACTGTGGGGAGGTAATGGTTATCCATCTGCCCTCCTTGTCCTCTTTTCTCTCTACCCTAATAGTAAGCTTTGGAGTCATCCTGCTCTTTAATGCCAATAGCCATTAGCAACAACTGAAGTTTCCCACAGAGACACAGGATGAGCAAAACAGTGACTCCTCATGAATTTATGGTTTTTTTTTTTTTTTTTTTTTTTTACTTTCTTCTAGTCACTGTTGGCTTCTTTGGGAATCCTATGTGTTTATTTGTATACCATGAAGAAACAAACCTAGAATGTTTTGTTTGTTGGTTTTGTTTTTTTTTTCTTTGTATTCTCTCTGTTTGTTTCTTCCCCCAGATACTTATAGCTCTCTAAATTTGCCATGGCATAAGGTGAGTAAACATTTGCTTGGTTGGCACACAGCACAGTGCAATAAACAAGCACAGTTGACACTGGGCCACAAGAGGATCATCACAGATTCAAAGAAATACAACAGAAGTCAAAACACAGGCAGGAGCCACAATGCGCAGCAGATTCAAAATGTGCCATGGGAGGGTGAAAGAGAGGAAGAAGAGAAGGAAAGACGGAAAAGCCCAGGAAATAGTACTGCGGAACATGTTCATGACAGACTGTACATCAGTAGAGGAATTTCCCCCAAGGCACTGCAGAGAAGTAGTGCAGAGTTATATAACAGGCAGAAGACACGTGAAAAGGGAACAAGGTGGGTTTCGGTATTAGGGTTTCCAAATCTTCACTGTGTGTGGAAATAGATGGGCTTGACTTTCCCAGAAAGGATCTTGGGCACTTGCACAGAGATGATCTCTGCCATCATTTCAGGAAAGTCCACGCTCACCATATGGGACTTGATTAGCAGGTCAAAAGTGAACTGATGCAGCTCTCTTGCAATCTGTAGGGAGAGTAAAAGACAGAGTAAACTTGGCTTAATAAAAACATGGCTCCTGCCAGGGTCTTCTCCCACTTCTGAATTTTAGTACCCTTCGAATTTTCCCCTTTGCTTATCCTTGATCCTGCCCAGTGTGTGTGTGTGTGTGTGTGTGTGTGTGTGTGTGTGTATCTATTCATTTGTGTGTTTGAAAAATGATTCTCATGTCGGCACTGTGGACTCCTAGAGATCATTTACAGCATTTCAAGTCCTCTGACTTAAGACTTAGTGTTGCTGTTTTCTTCCCTCCATTGTACACACACACTATCTCTTTCTTTCTACCTTCCTCTTTCCATTCTTCCTCTTTCTCCCTTCTACACACACACACACACACACACACACACACACACACACACACACAGGTATATGTCTCAAGGAAAAGAGGAAGGAAAAATATCTACGCCTGTTTTGCCTATGTGAGGAACTCATCTGCTTTAAGCTTCTTCCCTGCAACCCAGCTTCTCTGTACTCAACTCCTCCACCCCTTTCATAACATCCAGCTGGGATACTGTGACCTGTGTTCCTTTCTTCTCCATTGCATTTTCTTCTTGGACCATACTCAAAGCCAGAGGCAAATGGAAGCACCTCCCCACAGGTGGTGCCAGACCCTACAGGAGCTTATTATCACTGGGCTCTATCAAGCTGCTCTCCCTGATAAAGCACCCTCTGTAGTTTGCTTACAGGCTGTACAGAATCCAGGAGCTTGGTGAGCTGGTAGAAGCGCCTTGAGCAGGATGTGGGATTTTTTCTTTTGCATGCAATGATGCGATCGAGTTCCTTGATGTAGTTCATTCGAAGTTCATCAAAGAATTTCTGATTTTTCAGCCCATCCACTGGAACTGATGTGGGATGAAGAAAGAATGGGGAGGGGCAGCATGCCCACGAAGGAACATTAGACAAAGCACCAAGTTTTCTGACCACAAACTTGATCCCCCACCCCCACACAGAGGGAGCCATTTATTGGGCTTTCTCTTAGTTGAAGTCTGTGTGCCTGGGGCCTTCAGAGTAAAGAATTTTCTCTTCCTAACATGGAGGGAGTTAGAGAAAATAGACTAAACACTGTTTACTAGTTTTTCCATGTACCCATTTCTCAGGTCCCAAACAACTTTTTTTTAGCCATCCAACTATGACTTAGACACTCAAAAAACCTGGCTTATCAAATACTAAATGCCTCCATTCTCCCCATTACACTCTGCTTAGAGGAAATATTTAAAACAAAACAAAACAAAACAAAACAAAACAAAACAAAACAAAACAAAATCTTCCTTGGCTGCCAAGCAAGCCTTCATTAGATTCTTACATCAGCCTCCTTTGGTTGATAGAGGAGGAAATGTACTCCGGGAGGTGATCCCTCCTACTGTACTCCTCTTCAAGGAATGCAAGGTGGCTCATGCCTATTTCTACAGTAGAGGCTGCACGAAATTTTAGAGGTCTACTCTAACCTCCTTAAAAGACTTCATGTCAGTGAAGAATGAGAATGGAGAAACTGGCAGAGGCTGAATTCTACCATCAGCTTCATTGCTGTTCTCTAGATGTAAAATTGGTCTTTGTAAGGAGAAAGGATGCTCAGGGAATATGGAAGGCGAAGGGAGGGAGAGAGAAGGGGAATGCCCAGGAGCTGTGTTCTCCCTAACATTTTAGTGGGAAATGGAGGGCCCCTAGAGCTTCTGTGCTACCAATGGCTTCCTCCATAGCCCCAGGCACTTACTAATGCTGAAGAGGAGAAGTGCTTTCATGCACAGGAACTCCTGGGGTGTTATCTGGAGCCATCCAAACTCTTGAGACAGGTGCCTCATCCTCACACACTGACTGTACATCCGAGACTTGTGCATGCGGTACCTAAGCAAGAGACACACAGATGAAAAGGAAAAATGAGGGAGAGGCTTCCCACCAGCCCACACAAAATGGTTCTTGTTGTCCCTCCCACCCTAGATTCTCCATGAAAAAAAAAAATCTGGCTACTTGTCCTGGTCTGACTACAGTGACAAGGAACTATGCCATTCCCCATGTGCCCAAAACTTCTAATAGCCTGATACAGACTCATCTTCCCTAGTCAGGATATGGTTTAGCACATGGAATTTCCAGGTCTCTATTTCCTTTCTGTTTCCTGAGTCAGGGACAGGAAAGCATAAGCAAATGAACACAATGGGACAGGCACATGGTCTCCCTGACTACAGTGCTAGGATTACAGCTAAGGCCAGAGCCAGAAGCAGCCACCTAGGTGTCCCATTTCAGGATTTCTCAGAGAGACAACTCAGGCAAGCTGCTCTTCCATGTAAGAATACCAGGATTTGCAATCAGCCACAGGTGTTTATCTTGTCAACACCCCTGCCTGCCATTTCCTGTAACAGAAATTTAATCATTTCTTTAAAAACACCTAGAAATACATATAAACTGCACATTGTCCTTTCACAATGAGTTCCAGTGCTTCTAAATGTGCTAGGGGTGTTTTGCAATGTCTACTCTTGATGTCCTCTGCAGAGGGGAGCCCACTCCCTCATAGACTGACTGTTCCTTACCGCAGTTTGGGAGTTGTTAACATCTGTGAGCTGCTTTCTTATAGTGAGTTGTGAACAGATTATCACATTATCACTTATAAATTATATGGGGAAGTGGCCAAGGCTCGGACAGCTTCAGGGTGGAGGCAACCTCTCTGTTCCATGTCTGGCTATGGCAAGCCTCTAAAAAAAGACAACTAATAGGCCTTTAAGTTCAGAACTCTGTGTGTGTGTGTGTTTGTGCGTGTGTGTGAGTGTGTGTGTGTGAGAGAGAGAGAGAGAGAGAGAGAGAGAGAGAGAGAGAGACAGACAGACAGACAGACAGACAGACATACAGACAGACAGACAGAGACAGACAGAAACACGAGGGGGAGAGAGAAAGAGAGAGAGAGAGAGAGAGAGAGAGAGAGAGAGAGAGAGAGAGAGAGAGAGAGAGAGAGAGAAGAATTCATTTGTAGCATGTGAAGAAAGGAAAAGGAATTTGACACCAGCTTAAGTGCCTAAGTGATGAGGACAAAGACCTCCCAGATGGACTATAAAGGCCATGTTTTGATATTCTAGTTCCCAAAGCTGGGGCACAGGCTGAGCAGGCTTGTCATTGCCTGGGCAGAAGCTCTGCAACCTATCTTATAGAGACCTTGGCTGCCCTGGAGAGGGAGAGAAGGTAGCAGGTGGTGAATTATTCAATCCAGGCTGAAATCCAACTGGACAAGGGAAGTGTTTAGATGGTATCACAAGTCAATTGAGCAGAACAATGCTGCTCTAAGCTCTTTTACCCTAGAGGACATTTGAGTAAGTTCTGCTGCCTCTGGAGCCTGGCTTTGCTTCTGTCTCCATTGTATTTGCACGCCTCTGTTGATGTCAACACTGCAGTGTTTGAAATCATGATCCTGGCATAAAGGATTCCTAGAATATTGCTGCAGGCCCCTGAGACAGAAAAGAATAGGGAATGGATGGGAGAGAAGAGGAATAAGCAATGAATGGAATCCAAAGAGGAAATAAACAGGAAGCAGAGAGAGAGAGAGAGAACTGGGAGAGAATTAAAGGAAGGAAAGGGAATGGGCAGTAGGGTAAAAATAATGGGTAGGATTGGGATTCACCAAGAGAGCAGAAGAATAGATGAAAGGGAAAATGAAGATTGGAAAATACTGAACATAGTCCCTGGCACATGGTAAGTGCTTAGTTAATGATGTATAAGGAAGGTGCTGCTATGTTATTCATTGTTACAGCATTCTATGGTGAAAGCTATATGACTTAGAGAACTGCAGCAATTTCCCCATGTTTATAGGGTTGGAATTTAAGCCCATTATCCTTGCAACACAGAATTTCTACAAAGAGGGAAAGAATGAAGAGAACTTTACTGAGAATAGTGCTTTGGTATTCCATCGAGCAGCACATGGGTTTTCTGAGCATTAAGTCCCCATTTCTGTCTCTCTGGGCCTCATTTGACAGCAATTAATGATTCTCTACTGGAGAGTACAGCCTTTCTAATGGACAGTAGAAATGTAGTCGGGAATTTTTCTGTCAAAATGACTAAATCATATTTATCAAGCAGGTACAAGGGATATTAAGTGCAAAACTGCATAACATGTTGCACAATGAAAACATCATTCCAAAATGCCAGCAGTAACATATGTTGAGAAATACAGGCCTAGATATCTGTAGGGACTCTAAGGGCTGTAATGCAATGGGTTCCTACAGATGGAAGGGAGCCTTGTTTCACAACCTTTGAGGATTGATAGATCTAAGCCTGATGCCCTCAGAAGCCCTAGGTATCTTCTCATGAGATGAACAAGACCTAATTACAAAGCTAAGGAGGGGTACTACAGGCTTATGTGGAGGGAGAGGGAAATCAGTATTTAGAAATTGATCATGGTGAAGAACTCCAAAGGTTTCAGGGTTCTGGAGAAAGTGGAGCTAGTGCTTGAGGAGTCAATTCAATGCAGAATAGCAGGGTCTTGGGCCGGGGCGGGGGGCGGGGGGGCAATGAGCAGCTATGGAGCTTTACAAAGTCTGGCCCAGAAGATGGCATCATAGGTAACTCTTTGAAGGTCTGGAACCAAAATCCTAGTGGCTATTCTTAGCTTCTGACTACCAGGGCTGGCTAGGTTGAAAGAGAACAGATGGGGACACTTACTCTGCCTTTCATGGCACTGCTATGCTTTAAAGGAACCACAGGCCTGTGGATTTTATTTAAAGGCCTGAAGGGGGAGGAAGCATAATTCCTGTCCTCACTGAAAGGATTCCTTGTAATGAACGAAGCTCAAGGTTCTTGGGACACTTATTCTGGTCAGCTTTGTTCACAGTGCTACTGGAAAATCTGAGAACACTAACAGGGAAAGGGGAAAGGGAATAAGAATGGGATCCCTAGCCTGTCCCTGTACCTTGCCTTTTTGTCCTCTCCCTTCCCTCTCCCACTATTTCCTTTCAGTTTTTCCTCTTTCTTCCTTATTCAGTGAAAGAAGATGTTACTCTGTAGCCTAGGGTGGTGGCTGGCTTTAAATGTCCTATAAATGTAAATTTAACCTTAAACTTCTGATTCTCCTGCCTTTGTCATTTGAATGCTGGGATTCTTTGAGTCACCATTCTTGAATTAAAATAATTCTTTTAAGTCTTCATTTTTAAAAAAGTATTTTCTTTATCATAGGCCAGGAAGACCACATCTATCAATTAGCATTTAACATAATTGTTGCTCTATGAGAAAATTTCAGAAAGCTGAAAGTCAGAGACATTTAAGGGGTCTAGTCTAGAGATCAAGACATGGATAATAGCTGAACTAAGACATGAGGAGAGAATATGATTCCAAAATCTGAGCCCTTGGCCAAATTCATGAAAGATAAATATAGCAGGTAGGAAGACTGATATGAATTAAATCTCTTAAAAAAAAGAAAAATGTCAGGGCCAAAGTCAATTTAATTTTGATGCATATAAACTCCCACATCCTAAAAGATATGACTATTTATGAAAACAGATCAGATTATCATGAGAACTTAGTGAGACAGGTTTTAGGAAGTACAGACCATAATCTGGCATGAAAGTAATTGCTCAACAAATAGTGACTGATCGAAGTCCCCAGTGATAAGCAAAGGTACCAAAGGCTGATCACAAGAGTACTTACTCATTGAAAACCAGGTCAGGTGCAAAGTAGAGCATCCTGGAGTTGACATTAGTGAAGGACCGCCAACCCATGGCAAATACCATCAGTCCCATCCAGGAATACTGAATGACTGCCATCTGGTCATCCACATGCAAGTTTCGAAAGCCTGTAGTAGAAGGAGCAGAAGCAAAGTCAGATTGCTATTGGTGGGCTCCATTATGTCTGGGCCTCTGCTTGGCTGATAATTTGGCCCTCACACAGCCAGCCAGGAGCCTTAATGAACATCACTGATAGCTATTTAGGCAAGAGTGGTGAAGAAGAAAAGTCTGTATAGTGGGGCCACATTCATTCTCTTTCACTGAGCTCTTTAATGAGATCATGATGACATCAGAAAGGATGCTGATGCTTGGAAGAGTCACAATTTAACACTACTTATATATAGCAAGTTGACTCTTTTCTGAGCCCCTTACATCTATTACTAATTTCATCTTCACAAGGAATAAAATGGGTGAATTTATTATCCCCACTCTGTGCATCAGTGAAAATGAGTTACAGAGAAGCCTAGAAATATGTTCAAGGTCATATGGCTGTATCTAGCCAACTGATTTCCCAAGCCCACATTCTTGATCATTACACCTTTGGCAAGATTCACTTTAATTGCCAGTTCTCCTACTTGGACAGTTCTTCTCACTTTACAAAGCTGTCTTCTAGTTGTAATCTGATGTCAGCCACGCTACAACCCTGGGAGATGGATAGGCTTACATATCTGCAAATTATGGGAGGTGGTTAACACACGTTGCTTTCTCTACACCCCCCTTTAGTCTTTTTTCCTCCATGAGTCTTATACCTCATGCTTTCTTGAATTTCTTTAATTAAATTTCTTTAAATAGGAAAAAAATCTTATTTAACTCTGCCCCTCCTAACTTTATATCCTTCTGCTACCCATAAGCTGCTATGTTTATACAGAACCAGCCTCTGTATGACCTGCCTGACTAGGTTAATTTCTTGTCACTTGCTTTCTGATAATTTAGGTCCCAGCCCTTCTTTAAAACTTATAATTTGTTTTTCCACGCCTTTGCTCAGGCAGATCCTTTGCTTACAATGTAACATTCACTTATGTTTCAATTTGTTTTCCAAAACTACCTCCTCTGTGAAGCATTTTCTATATTTTTCAAGACCATTGTCCCATCATGATTCTTTACCTTTTCAAGGAACCTGGAGTAGCTTTAGCAGACTGAAGAACTCTGTTCAAAATATTATGATTTAGAAATGGACACATCTTTCTCCTCTACAGGACTTCGAGCTTAGCTTCCTATCTGTCTTTGCCCATAATACATATCATAGCCCATGTATTTGACTGGGCACTTGAAAAACATTAGACACATAAGAATGGGGCCTCAGTATGTTTTATTCATTTTTTTTAGAATGGGAATTTGATTCCTTCCAAATAGCTTCCCTTAAGTTCAGGACGAAGCCTCCAAATGTTGCATTTGTAATAACACATAAGTAGAACATACATAACCAAGTTTTCCTGGAACTTTCCTATTCTTTGCCTACTTAAAAAGTTTAAAGCATCATTACCCCACAGCTCATCCCTATTAATACCTCCTTTATTTTTCTCATACAAATTCAGAATTATCATTAAGAAAATTAGAGCAAGCATCTGTGAATTGACCTCATTTGATACCCATGACTCTAGGTCATACAGAGGCTTTTTCTGTATAAAAATCACAATATGCCATTTATTTTATCAACATGGAACCTGAAGATTAGGACAGTTATGTGACTTGCCCAAGGTCATGCAGTCATGTCTGAACTGGAACTGGAATCCATGTGTTTTAGTTTTTACCTCTATTCCTTAATCATCTCCTGATGGTCACAGCTCAGAGATTATGTGGGCCATCTGCCTTTTCTTATCTATGAGCTCAAGTGTGAGGTCTTCACTATCAGAATGTTCTCTGCCCACTCACCTACACATTCACTGCCTCCCATTTTCATTTTATTTTAGATCTCAAGTCTCCCAGTCATAAGCTCTTCTAGAGTCCCACATAGGACCACTCTTGGCCATAATCCTAGTTCCCAGGCCTATTTGTCTCTCTTCATTGTATTGACAAATGAAAAGACTGGCTGGAGACTCAAACTTCAGAGAATTTCTCTCCTGGAAACCTTCTATGATATAGAATCCCTGGGTTGGACTCCTCCTTATAGAACACAAGAGGACTCATATTATATGAGAAAATATCTAAGGTTCACATGGTGAAAGAGTCCTGGGAATGTGATGTCGTAGACAAGAAAAAAATGGTCGATAAGCTTTGATCTTCTTGTAAAATGTGTACATGGAGGGCAAGGTATTAAACTGTGCAGTTATCAAAGAAATTCTCTGTACAGATGCTTCCCCCACTCTCCAACACCAGAGAACTAACAAAAAAAAGGCAAAAAGGGGACATCTCCATTAGGCAGCAATACTAATAGTACTCAGAGCTGCTTAACACTCAGACACAATACTTGTGCACACACCAATAATGTAAAGTACTTGTTTTCTGATATAGGTGCATTCTGTTTATAATACCTGACAGTTCTTCTAATGCATAGCCTTTGAAGTAGCCTGCTCAGACTGCATGGCTAATAAGGGAAGACAGGGGGAAGCAGTAGTGTCAGGCAATGTTAGACCGTTCTGGTGAAATACAAAGGAATTATGCTCAAGTTTTGAGATACAACCAACAAGGAATAGATGATGTTTCTTTGTTTTCTCATTAGAATCCAATCAACATTATTACTAGCAATCATATACACCACTGGAAGTATATAGCTTCATGTCTGAGACAGTATGTGAAAAACAAGGCCTGCACATTTCTCTTGCATCAGTGCAGTGAGTGGCCAACATCTTAAAGAAGACAGCTCAAACCCCAGGTCAATATATGAACTGTATGAAAGGATGGTGACAATTCAGATTGAGCTTAATGAAAGCTATAGCTTTAGCATCCAATCATGATAATTATAAGCTATAATCTAGAGAGCCGCTACTGTGTTTTTCATCCTGTACTAGGTATTCTTTATACATGAACTCTGTGCTGATGACAGTTCACAAAGTGGTCTACCATCTCTAAAAAGAGATGAGAAAAGAGCTGCACAAAGTCCTATGATATATTCAAGGTTATATATTAATTCATAGCTAAGATTGCAATCCAGATCCATCTGATTACAAATATACTGTGTATATACAATTGATTCAATGTTTCCTATCTTTAATTAGAATTATTAATGTGCCAGGAACCTTATGAGAAAATTTCCAGATATTATCACCACCAAAGAAAATGCACAACAAAATTCATTTGACTAGGTTCTTGTATAGGACAGAAACTCAAATGTTGAATGTGCAAATTACTTGAACTAGTAGGTGATTATGGACAATTTAAACAGCCATTCTTATGAATGCAGTAATCAGCTCCCTTTGGGAGCTATTCTTCTAAATGATTCAGTGTCAGAGGTCATTTATTCTGGAAAGGCAGATACTAAACTGATTTTGGCTTGCAGATTTGTCAGTGTGAGGAAAAGGTTTCCCATACTGAGAGTAGAGACATTGACAGCCAATATTCCCAGGTAAAAGAGATTCTGCCATGGTCATCTGTACTAGGTTATTTCTAAGACCACTTAATTAGAAATCAAATGAGGTGAGTGTAAGTTCTAGTTCCATTGTTAAGTAACTAATGCAGTAAGTTAGTAACTTCTTTGAGCTATGGTGTGTGAAATAGAAATAACGATCATTTTTGAGACTCATATATATGGAGAGGTTGTGAATCCTATAAAATGAGACATGTTAAATATTTGGAAACTGAGACTATCCATTAAAAATGGCATCAAGACATCCAGCTGGATAAATGATAATAATGCCTCTTTTCTTGTTTGCATTTTTGCTCCCCGTGTGAACTCTCAGTTTTGGCACAGTGTATATCCAGCCACAGTCCTTGGGCTTCCTGCCCAGTAATCTTATTGGCTACTTAAATGCAGTTTTCCAGCATGAGAAAGTAGGAGGAAAGTTCTAGAAGCTGGAACTGTGGCCTTGTGAGTTAGAAATACAAAATGAGTTCTTGACAATCAAAATGCAATGTTTTCCAAAGTAGAATGACCATCATATGATTCAGGTGGCCTTCTAGGAGGTTTTGCCCCTCACTGCGAAGCCAATAATGACAGAAATGGAGGGCCATTACACACAATTGCTAGAGTTCATAAGTTGGGAGTGATTTGGAATTAGGAGGACCTTGTGTTTGTTTATTTCATATGTGTCTACTGTGTGTCTGTCTGCCTGTCTGTCTCAATCCACGTATTTTTGTCTTTAACTTAAGATCATCATGCCTCTTGTCAGAATTTAATTATATGTAAAATAGAAGAAGAAGATCCTACTTCATAGGAATTCTTATGATAGTCCAATCAGAAAACTGCTCCCCACCCCCGCTACAAATTTCTGTCCGAATAGCAGTTTTCATTAAAGCGTGGGTTAATCTTTGACTTGACACAAGGAGACTTGGTGATATTTCAAAAGAATCTTTGAATCATATAATCTCAGGATTGGGAGAATCTTTAAAGAACATATGCTTCACTGCCTTTCAAAATGAGTTCCCAAGAGCCACAAAATTGTATGACAGTGACTAGTAGCTTATAGCTTAATTGGTGGTAGTGCTGAGGGAGATGAGATGGTAAAGTATTGAAGGTTAGGCAAAGATTCTAGTTTTAAGTCAATGGAGTTACTTGCATCTGTGTACAATTTTTAAAAGAAATAAATAATTTGTTTGCTAAAGGAATGTTTGTGAATCTATTAGATAAAAGCTTTCCTAATTGGTTATAGCCAAATTAGAAGACTTGTTTAAATTACAGATGGCCTAACAAGGAAGTTACTTCCTATTCATTACTGGAGGTGTCCCAATAGAAGTAAGATAATCACGTGGTAATTCTTACTATGATATCACCTTTCTTTCCACTATGCTTTCTAAAGTACTGTAAAAGAATATTAAGGCATCCTTGAAGTAGAGTTTAAAAATCATCAAGTTAGCCCCAAATACTCTTGATACATACAAATAAAGAAACAGTCCCAGAAGGGTAAAGGATCAAAAATGGGTTTTGGGCAGAACTAAGGTTAGAACCTAAGTATTCTGACTTCCAATTTTCTTTCTACCATACAATATAAAAATTCCTGTGGGATAGCTCAGGCTAAATACTACCTCTGGTGTGAACTTCCATATTTACACATAGAAGAACATCTTGAGGTTTATGTAGCTGTAACTATAAGATATGTGATTTGGGCTTAAATGACAAATTATGATTACTGTGTATATCAGTGGAGTCATGACCAGTATGTTGTTTTCTCTTGTGTTTTCTGAGTCTCAATTCCCTCTGTGTTTATAGTGAGAATTGTTTTTTTATATGAAAATCACTTCTCCACAGTGTGGCATTGAGAACTGCATGAAGTAATGAGTACCTGGCCCAAAGAACCATTCAATAATTATTATATCTTGTATCCCACATCCCCATTCTCCTTTTCCTTACCAGGCAAGGCCTTGGCCCACTTGACCACATGCACAAGCTGCCTCTCACCAAGCTCGTTGAGGCTAGATAACAAGGCAGCAAAGGAATCAGGCTGGTTGTTGTCATGTCCTGCACACACCACTCCTGGCTCAATGGCTTCCAGGACATTAAGAAAGATAGGCTGACATTCATAGCCTTCAATGTGTGACACAGTCATCTTCTGGGATGGGTCCTCAGTGGGGCTGCTAGCACTGGAATTTTCTCCTTCCTCCTGTAGTTTTAGATTTCCAAGTTTCTTCAGCTTACGAGCTATTGAGAAGTAAAAGAAACTTGAATTTATTATCAGTGGCCAAAAATACACATAATACTTACCCTGTTAAGAAAAGTGACTGAGCTAAAATAATAATAATGATAATAATGATAATAATGTTAATAATAATATTAATAATGTTAATAATAATAATATCTTCTTTCTGGTCATAGAGTCAAAGCTTCTTAAAGACAAGTGTTTATTAGCATTGGTTGAATGAGACAGCTATCATCTCCAATCCCTGCTAAACCCCAAACTTTCATATGTTGCTTTCACCTTTGATCCTTGTTTCAGACCACTCTAGTATATCTTTGAACCAGCTCTGCCTGAATTCAGGCTTCAGAATTTATATCTGGGACATTCATCCAATTGACAGAAACAATCATAACTGATTTCTTTATTCATCTATTAACCACATTTCCATTGGCAAATATTTGTTATTAGGAAACATAAAGAACATAGGCCATGTTCCAGTTTTTTAGAAGAGAAGTAACTGAGAATTCTGGAAAGTGCCAGGATAGTAAAAACTACAAAAGAGGCATCATGAAGAGGGGGAAAAATCTTTCTGTATGGTGAGGTCAGGAACTAATTCATGTCAAAGGTAGCATTTGACCTAGAGCTTAAACACCAATAAGAATTTCACCAGGTAGAAGTGGGTAGAAAGGGCATTAAGAAATAGGAACAACCAGAAGTCAGTGTGCCTATAATTTACATTGCATATATGGAAAAATGACTATCTATGATGCTATAAACAAAGCGTGGCCTGGGTTTTAATGTATCATATGTACTATAATAAGAAGTTCAGGCTTTTTCTTATAGGCAATAACAATTAATGAGCATTGTAAACAAGACAACAATATAATTGTGTCTATATATGAGATGTCCTGACTTCTCGGTTATAGGCTAATATGGAATGTTGTAAGCAAGAGAGTCATGAAAATGCATCTCTGTTAGAAAAAGTGACTAAAAAGACATATTGAATGAAGAGCTAGACGTATTACGTGGGTGCTAAAGGGATACCAAAAAGTATAGCAGCTTGGAAATTAGGTCCCTTTTCTCTATACACACATTCTTTTCAGGCACTGGGAACTGAACATAATCCAAACTTAGTAAATACTCATCACTGAGCCAATAGTTTAAGCCCTCATTTTTACTTTTAATTTTGAGACTAGAATTTAACAAAATTGATCAGAGTTGCTTTGAATTCACTCTGTAACCTGGAAAGGACTTGGATTTGTAATTCTTCTATCTCCGCTCCTCAAGTCACTGGAAATAGAGGTCTTTGCTACCAGGCTTAGCTCTCTCTCACACACATAATAGTATTTAAGGTTCTCTGAGGACAGAATGGTTGCCCCACACTTATGTCATTGTAGACTAGACTAGTCAGAGACTAGATTTACAGCAGTTGAGAATTAAGTATGAAATGAGAATGCAGTTTAGAAAATATTCTGAAAATCTTTTATATTTTCAGACTACTAAGTCATCTTACCTTGGGAATAGTGAGTAGGAATTTTCTGGTGTTTTACTTCCTACCACACACTATAAGGTGCCTCAGAGATTGTCTGAATGATAATCATAGTTGATCATGTATAATATAGCACATATTGATCTTTTTCTTTAGCAGAAGTGAGGAAAAGTAAGGTAAAAGGTTAGAACCTGTAATGGGATTAAAAAAAATCCCTGTCTCTAGCATCTTTCCATAAATTGGAAATCATACTAGAATGTAACCAGCCATTAGGATACTAAATATAACATTCTTTAAAACAACCACAGTAACAGTAGCCCCAAACTCAGTCATTAAAGAATAATCTTCCTGATATGCTCATACACACACACACACACACACACACACACACACACACACAGAGAGAGAGAGAGAGAGAGAGAGAGAGAGAGAGAGACACTTATTTTAAAAATCCTCTGGCATTCCAATGGTTACTTTGTTCTGTTTTCCCAAGCACTTATATTGATAAGTTTAAATAATTGAAAAGGTCATAACTCCGAGATCTATCACAAGCTGATGCACTCAGAGTAGACTATAAACTGTATTTTCTCTAATCTTTTAAAATAATAATTAAATATGTAAAGAAAGACATAAAATAAAGAGAAGCTGATCCCTCCAAGCAAGTATATAAATGTGATTTAAAAATCCCTACTATATATCTGCTTCTGGCTCCATAGAAAAATGACATATCTACAACAGACTTTAAGCCCTAATTAGAAAAGTAAGACCTTTACAAAAACTCTATCATACTCTTACTAAGTAAATCAATGTAATAGTAAATGGCAGGTTTGTATCAACACCTAGGACAGAGAGAAGCATTGAAAAGAGGGAAAATAAGTCTTGGAACCCAGCCCTGACTGTAAGATGACCTTTTCCAACAATCATTTCTATAGGATTTGAGCACAGCCAGTAATAAAGAGATATATATGTACATCCATTGCCAACTTTTACCTCCCATTAAAGGCATAAGGCTTGGGGTTTGGTATGAACCCAGCCTATCTCTTATCAAAGTGAAAGGCTAGCACTCACAATGTTTTGCTATTTGGTGAATCCATTTTTTACATTGGATCTTATAATGTCTCCAGAATGCCCCTGGTGTAAGTCCCAGACAGACCCTATGCTTATTGCAGGTATTTTCTAGTCTTGAACTTAGGAAAAATAATGCCAATTCTTTGACCCTCCTTTACCTAGAAAATCTATATTCTCTGTTCTTTGTCATGTGTCTTCTCCAAGGAGTCTGAATCCCTAAATTATTATCTCTTTTGGCTATAATCTTCATTCCTGACAATGGACTTTAGTGCTAGCATATCTGAAAATAGAAAATCATGAAGTTATGAAAATACTCAGTTCCCTGCCTAAACAGAAACCTATTTGGGTTACTCTAGTGGTATATAGATTCACAGCTTTGCAAACAGGAAGAGTCTTTAGAAATTATCTTATCCAAATTTGACAGATTGAAATATATTCAAAAGTTACCCAGAAAATGCAGTGTGTTTAGGTATATGTATAGAATAATGGTTAGCAGTCTTCCTGGCAAACTGAAATGAAATGTCTTAGTGCCTTCCCAACTCTAGAAGACATTCATGTAGCACATAAAATCTCTCATGAAACACATATATTTTAAGTTGAATTTAACTCTTACATATAACCTCGAGAATTCTTGTATTAGTCCAAAGTTTCAAGTCAGAGATGTGGAAGTTGAATCTAGTGAGGGTGAAACCATCTAGTGGCAGAGCTAGGATTAGAACCGGGGCCCCTAGTCTCAATTTTAAATCTCTTAAGACTCATTGCTTCTCTTTTACTAACTTACTCCTGCTCTCTTTCAGTATGTACCTCTCTGAGCACTGTCCTAGGCTTACAGTATTTTATATAGCCACTATATCTGTGTGAGTCTTGAAAATAATTATAATAAAGGAAATAAAAATTTAATGCCTGAGTATCATTGGACCTATTTCCAGTGTTTAAAACCACATGTAGCCAGTGACTGATAATAGACAACAGCAATATAGCACATTTCCATTATCACAGAGAGTCTGCTGAATAGTGCTGGGAATGTGGCCTGCTTTCTGGGGCAGCTGTTTTATTTGCCATACTACACTAAAGCTATTGATAAAGAAGGAATGAATACAAAATGGATGATACAAAATGGATCCATTGGATTTTATTCAAAAGGTACAGGGACAAAGGGTGATTGGTGGTGTTACAATCAATGATATTAACCTGTTGCCACTACTCCATACAATGACCAAAATCTCAGTGTGGTGATGACTTATGGGCCTAAACAGATCCATCTGAAGCAATATCAATATGCATAGACACTGTGGGGAAGGTCCATTGAGACAAAATCATTCCTATTTTTTTGAATTGTGTCAATCAGAACTTGCCTGTCATTTTCACATTGTCTACAGTTAAACGGCATCTGTTTGGGGAAGAGAGTCTGCACTCCCATTTGTCCTCAGGATCCCAGCAATATGCTGTCTGTGTGATTGTAGTGGCTCAAGCCGCACCAGGTGTTCTGAGCTATCTGCCTGACGAGCGTGACTGTACTAAATATAATTGAAATGGGATTCCATTCATTCTGTGGGGATCCTCTGTTCTCTCTCTGCAGCAGAGGCCGGCATGTTGCTAGACGACTTGGAATCCGAGACAATGAAGCTTGCTAGACTCAGCTGTTACTCAGTGCCCAAGGCCTTGTTTTCTTCCATGAAGGCCACCCCCATGCTCCTCCCTTCCCCAGCACCTGAGCCCCACAGTCAAAAACAATTCTCCGTATGAAGTATACACCAATTAACTACCATTTCAAGGCAGGGGCTTATTTAAAGTGAATAGCGAAACAGAGAGGGAGGGCAGTAAAAGTGGATAGGTTGTAAGAGAATATGAACTGCTCTACATTTCATGACTGCTTTTATACTTAGCTTAAAGTAGTGGAAAGAAAGGGCCTTCACGAGGTATGACCTTGTTGCCATCTGATGTTCAGGGTCTTGGAAAGCTTGTATGCTGGTATCAGCTCAGGCACAGCATGTTTCTGTGAAGACTACCTCCACAGCACAAAGACAGCTTTTAAAAATCTGGCTCCAGTGTGTTTCTGAGGAGGTTTACATTGTAACTTCTCTAGCCTCAGTGATTTTTCGGGATGTTTACAGATTAATTTCTTGTTTTCTAAGGTTATATACCTTGTCACTCTTAGGCAGAGGAGAAATGTAGGTGACATTTCTAGTCTTTGAAACTTTAATTACTATGCCCAAGGTTAAGGCTGCCTCTCTTCCCTCTATTTCATCATGGAATTTGGAGTATCAAAGAATTACCTTCTCTGGGAGAGTAAGTTTTAGGATGTCCTCTGTGATTCTGAGTGCCATAAGTACATGCATCTTTTTTCAGTTATGCAGTCTAGTAATAATCTTGTTGTTATGAAAGTACCGAGAAAACGATATTAAACTCAGTTGGATATTAAGACTTTGGCTGAATCAGGTACCCTCTGAAAATACTGAGCTCTTTCCATTAAAGACCACAGTCATTTGAGGGAATTAACAAAAAGGCAATTCTCTGACTTTGAAAGTGACTCCACCCCCAAAGAAACGTTACTCTCCGATCCAAAGGAGCCATCAACTACCAGTAGCTCCTCAGGTAGTCTTAGGGTCTGACCAGGTACCCCTTCATCTTCTATGCTGTACATTTTAACTGGCTGGACCTTGCACAGGTCTTGTATACTTAACAATAGCTGCTGTGAGTTGGTGTTGGTGCACGCAGTAGGTATTTCCTGTCTACCAAACAGCATTTGCACAGCAGTTTCCCACACTTTCCAGCTTGTTCATTCTTTCTGCTTCTTCTTCCAGGATGTTTCCTGAGCCATGGTAAGGTGGAGGGCACTGAGTGGGAGTAAATAAGTGCTGTTCTGAGCTGACAGAATTCTTCACGTGACTTTTGGCCTAGAGAGTTTTGGGGCTCTGGTCTAAATCATATCATTCATCATTCCATCTACCAGCATATAGATCTTACTATATGACTTTAGGTCAGAGAAATCCTAGATTATGAGCCAAGACAGATTTCCCCACTCATAGTGATTTTTTTCCTCATTCAGGAGGAAAGTGGACTATTTAAAAGTTCTTATGTTTTACCTAGTTGGAGGAAGGAGAGTAGGGGGTGTTGAGGTGAAAATGTGAATATAGCATACACACACACACACACACATATAATTCTCAGAAATATTTTTTTTTGAAAATAAAGGCTTTGAATTTAGAGTCTCATCAGTAGCCATGAGTCTATTCTTGTGAGACTCAAGACAAGATTAAGTCTCTCTGTGACTCAGTTAACTCATGTGTAAGATGGAGATAATAGTATCTAAATCATAAGACTGTTTGAAGGAATGGAGACACCATGGTGGCATCTCAGGCTATAAAACAAATTCTACACCACTGAAAAGAATCACATATGGTGAAATATCCTCTGAGTTCCAGGAGGAAGGAGAAAAATGACGCTGGAATATTAAATTTTTATTATAAAATAAAAGGCTTATTAGTGGTTGGTGGTAATATCAGAGACTTATGACATGTATGGTCAGGAACAAATCCTTTGTTTTCTATTATACTTTTCTAATCTACTTGGTGAAAATCCATTCTAATTCCTCTATAAGATTACTTTTAGGAGGAAATGAAATAAGCCTCATGAGACCTTTCTGGATCCTGTGAAAATACAGTTGACAGGTGATGACTTTTCTCCAGAGTGGACCTCTGGCAAGAAACACTCCGAGGAGTTCCTTGTAGTGGCAAATTATGAGCAGTATCATTTTTCATTTTGGGTGAAAGATTAAAGGGCAGACTGACAGCTTTCAGAATCATTGAAAATAGCAAGATCAAAGTCACATGGTTGTGATTTTACAAAGGGCTGGGGGGGAGTTGTGTGTATACTGCTTAGCACAGAGTGAATTAGGTATGCCAATGATGATGGCTTTCACTCTTACTGAACAGCACACAATGTTCTATGTATATATTCTTTATGGTAAACATGTGAATGTTCTAGAAAAAAAAAGTAACTTCTTTCTGAAATTTACAATTTCCACTGTGACTAAAATCTAATAGGAAAGAGAATAAGAGTTCAAAGGATTACTAGCCATTAGTGCAGTACACCAGTGGAGCTCCGAGAAGCCTATGAATGTCTTCCAAGGTGTCTGTGGAAAGGCAAAGTGAACTTTAATATGTGGTTCCACCTCCTTTCAAATCATAGCAGCAGTAATATGGTTTACACTTACATTTAGTTGGATAAAATTCAGACTTTATTTGAAAAAATATTTCAGTTTCAGAAAAAGTGTTTGGGGAACCTAGATATTGTCTCTGCTTTCCCTCACCTTATTTTATAAATGGGGATACTGTAGGGCAAAGGGATATCTTGCCAAAACACAGAGTTAGTGGCAGAACGAAAGATAGACTCTGGGGTCTTCTCTCCAGGTTAGGTATGCTTGCCTTTCCATCAGTCCCACCAGCATGTTTTTAGTAAGACGGGTTAGAAGCAGGAATTGGAACTGGATTGAGAAAAATTAGGACAGGGATTGCAGGTAGAGAACAAAGCCAGTCCTTGGCAAGCCTAAAGTGAGAGCTTAACAGGAGAATGCGACCAAATGGGATTAATAAATATATGACGAATACCCTCTCAGGCAAGAAGGCTCCTTGATCCCCATCCCCGCCTGTTGCTGACTCTCATTCTCCTCCTAGTTCCGATTCCTGGTCAGGGGAATAGCCAGGGGAAAGAATATCAAATTTTATCTTTCAAGGTTTATGTTGGACTATTTAGTCTAATGGTTTTTAGTTTGTGGAGGAGTAAACATAATTAATAATAGAATGATATGCAATGTTGCACATCCTTGCCAAAGCACAGAAACTATTTCCAAGTCCCCCTTCTCTGACTTACTGAGCCAGAGGAAAGGGGTCCATTGTCCAGATGCCATCCTGAGTGAGAAGTACAGGGTCATTACCCCAAACCTGCTCCTGAGAAATTGTAGAGCCTGGAAATGGTTTTGCATACCAGGCTTTTCCACTGGAAAAAGTAACTACATGAATTTAGAGCATACATGCTTTTACAATTACATTTAAACTGACATTAAAAACAAATGTGAAACAGTCCATGCTGAACAGGTCAGTATGACCTGGAAAGCAAATGAGAGGGTTTTTTTTTTTCTTAAAAAAAGAAGAAAGAAAGAAAAGTGAAGAAAAGTGGAAAAAAAGCCCCAATGTTAACAACATTAATTTTGTCAGTCTGTTGTAAAAAAACAAAACAAAACAAAACAAAACAAAACAAAAAAACAAAACAAAAGACATTGGCGTATTAATGGTTTTATTACAGGAAATTTTCACTATCAGAAATATTCAGTATACAAGCAACTAGAAAGTAGTTAAAAAACAAAACACATTTGAATTTCAATCCAAGTTAGAGAGGTTCTCATTGGTGAGATTTAAATTTTGTCCAGAGGAGGAAGAAACATCCCTCTCAAAGTCTTTCCTTGCTTTTGTATCCCTCAGAATATGGCTCAGTAAAGGGAAAGAGAAAGATTGTGTGTGTGTGTGTGTGTGTGTGTGTGTGTGTGTGTGTGTGTGTGTCCTTGTGCGTGTTTGTGTAGTTAGTGACTTGAAAAGGGACAGGGAAGAAAATCCAAGTTGAAATCAAGGAGGGAGAATGTTTTTACTTTCATGTTTTGTCAGTTCAGGCCTTGTGTACTGTGCCTCCAACAGGAGGAAATGACTTTCAATATGGAGGTTGTGGGAAGACAGAACAAAACACTGTAAATGCTAAGTATCTTATCTATTACATCAATAGTGTCTGAGGAAGTCTCACAGCTGATCTGATTAAATAGAGGTAAGAGTTTTCACTGAGGGAGCAGAGGGGAGTGGAAGAAGCACTCAGGTGCTCAGAGTGAAAGGCAGACCCACTTCCTCCATTAGCCCAGACTTGGAGGAAAACAAAGGAAGTGCACATTGCTTTTCAGATTTGCCTTCTACCGCTTTATGGTAAGTTCAAGTTGTGTGGGCTACTGAAAACAGAGTCACCTTGACTTTGGAGAGAAGAGGACCATCTGCCTCTAGTTTTTAACTCCAGTATTTTAAGGGAAGAGGACTATCTGACTCTGGTTTTTAACTCCAATATTTAAAGAGATAGGTTGGCTGGTGTTTCTTCTAGGAGAAGCAAAAATTTGGTCCTTCTTCCCTGTCTGTGGATCAGCAACAACTTTTTTCAGCTCCTTTATACAGTCTGAGGGTGAAAGCTGTGTCTTTGGCAGAAATCCAGAACAGTCCTTTTTACTCTCTGGTCATTTTGAGATACACGTAATTGCCAAACGAGATTTTTCCTAATATGAATGAGTGGTTGTGATGAAAGTAGTGGCTTAAGGATGGGTTTGCAGCCCCTATGCTCAAAAATCAGATGCCCGAGTCAGTTCTTCTGAGATAGGAAGCATCGTGCACAAGTGGAGAGAGGGGTGGTTACCATTTTGGAAAAGGAGTCTCCATGCCTTCCAAGTTTTCTTATCTTGTAAGAAAGAGGTGAGATGAAGAAATGGACAACTGCTATTTGGGAATTTATCATTCTTTTCTGCCTTAATGACAAATGTACTTAAGAACTTCAGTATGAGTATGCATTTATATACCTCTCTGTATACTCTAGACAAGAAATAATTTTTCAGAGTAGAGAATATGAGAAGGCAAAGAACAGAAAGGTAAAATTTAATGCTTTCATTACAGCCACTCAAAAACCAACAACAATTCTTTCATGTTGGTATTCTAAATTTGTTTGCATCAGCCAAAATGTCCCATAAAAATTCTCTGTATCCTTACTCAGCCTGGAAATGAAATCATTTACAAATGAATATTTCTATGCCTTATAGTTCAGTAGTCAAAGCTTCCATGCCTTATTTCCTTTCAAGGAGAAAGAATCTTCAAGTTCTTTTGGTTTCAGAATTGCCAATATGACACTTCACTGTGCTGGCTTAGGCTGGTTGAGATCTATGTTTCTTAGTCCAAATTTTCTGATAGTAATTAGTAATTACATAATTTTAGTTTCTAACTTTTAGAAGCTTGAAAGTTCCCTAACCAATTTACTCCCACTTCATCCTCAGACGCCTTTATTCAACAGGAATTGGCACACCTGGGTTTATATTTAGCACCAATTAGTTGGACTAAGTAACATGGAATCTGATGACAGAAGAGGTCATCTAGGATAGTAATTATATTTCCAATTTGCTAATTAGACATAAATTGTCATGAAAATATTATCAATAACTTCATCTGGATGTTTTATTTTTCTTCGGTGAGCACATATTTCTTTCCCTAGTTCTTCTAAGCAGCATGGTCTCAAAAGATGTTCAAATGTTTCTAAAAGGCTACCTTACCCAGGTAACTTGTCTGAGTCCAGTGCAATATGGAACATCTCTCACAATATATAACCAGAAATAGAATGATTTCTAATGATCAGTTAAGGGGCTGGAGAGATGGTTCAGTGGTTAATAGCACTGGCTGCTCTTCCAGATGACCTAAGATTTTGATTCTCAGCACCCACATGGCAGCTCACACCTGTCTGTAACTCAGTCCCAGGAGGTTCTGATAAATGCACATAATTAAAATCACATTCAATGCACATAAAATAAAATCAAATAAGCAGTTAAATTATAAAAACCATTTTTCTTAGAATACTACATTTGAGAAGTACATGGCTTTCTATATGTTGTATGTTCTCTTTTCTGTTCAATACATTAGAAAATACCACATTATCTTTTCTCTTTCAAGATCAAATGTGAGCTTTTGGATTTCTCATAGCAAAAGTAAACACCAGTAAAATCTTTCTAAGGCTAGCACATTTTAAGAATTCAAATATTTTATGGAGATGGTTTACAAACAAGATTCAAGTATTAGATATGGAGAGTCATCAATTTTGATGATTAGAAAAATATTACTTCTAAGTATAGTTCTCTAAAAGCAAGTACTCAGAAACAGAGAATATCTATGTACTTTCACAGATAACTGGTTTGCAGGTAAGAGAGAGAATATATGGTCTCCCCACACACAAGTTCTCCTGAAAAGTATAGCTGGAAGAAGTAAACTTTCTTCCTTTTAGAGAGAGAGAGAGAGAGAGAGAGAGAGAGAGAGAGAGAGAGAGAGAGTATACACAACTAGAAGATGGCAATGGTGGCCACATGTGTTGAGTAAAGAGTACATCAGAAACCAAAGGACCAAAGAGCAAGAATTAAAAGCCATTTTAAACAGCAGAGAAAGAAAAGTCTGTACTGGTACCTGGGAAAACAAAGAAAGATCAATCTTCACCTTAAAAGAAGTAGAAAGTACAATAATTACCGTGTATCTACTACATGATGGTGTCTTTACTTCTGTATGAATTTTATAAGGAAAAGTATTCCTGTCAAATAACTGGTGAAAATGAGGCTCAGAGAGATCTACAGATTTTTACAAGGTCACCAAAATAATAAACTGGCAAAATCAGAATTTTAGATACAGGTCTAGAAACAGGCATATGTCTAAGTCTATCATATTATCTCTACTATAGCTACCACAAGAATTTGGTTTATAGAAAAGAACTTGTATTGTAGCTCACTGGGAGTTTTTGTCTAATGTGTTGAGTCTTTAGGCTCCATCTTCAACACCACAACAAATACCTCAACGTTCTAAGTGCCAGTCATACACTATATATGTTGATGCTCAGACCTATAGTGAAAATTTGCTCCTCTGTACATCCTTTGGTGATTCAGAGCTCTTAAAGTACTCAGGTATCTGAGAGTTTTATATAGAAGCAGTACTTCTTAGAACTGAGACTCAATGCTTGCATTCTCAGTGTGGTGGCTTGAATGAAAATGGCCCCCACATGACCATAGGGAGTGACACTATTAGGATTTGTGTCCTTGTTGGAGTAAGTGTGGCATTGCTGGAGAAAGTGTTTCTCTGGGGGTGGATTTTAAGTTCCAGATGTTCAAGCTGGGTATACCTGCAGATTCAGATGTAAAACTCTTAGTTACCTCTCCAGCACCATGTCTGCCTATGTGTCACCATGCTTTCCACCATGATGATAATGAACTAAACCTCTGAACTGCAAGCTGGCCCCAATTAAATGTTTTCCTTCGTAAGAGTTTCTGTAGTCACAGTGTCTCTTCACAGTTATAGAGACCCTAATTAAGGGCAATTTAGACTCTGAGTCTTGAGAGTCAAGGAAAAAGATGAAAAAACAAAAATGAATGAACAAAAGCTACTACTTGAATTCTATTATTATTATTATTATTATTATTATTATTATTATTATTATTATTCCTTTATGTATGCTAGGTGTATGTCCTATCACTGAGCTATATTTGTTTTGTTTTAGAAATAGAACATTTCTATGTTGCCCAAGCTAGCCTAGAACTCATGATTTTCCTGTTTTAGCCCCTTGAATGCTAGGATTACAGGAATGAACCATTTTATTTGTTACTCAAATTGTTAACTGTGATTTATAACACTATGCTAAATGTCAATTATTAAATACAGAGAAATCAGTCATTGAATCTTACCATTATGTGGCCACTTTCTATAATGCTGGAATATATTCTATTTCTTTAATGTTTCAAGAACACTCCTTGGGACAGTATTATGTGACTATAGCTACTAGCTTGTATGAGAAATATCTGTGCTTTCATCTTCTTTGTGAGAGACAAGCATGGTATAGATATTTTCTGGCATAATTTATTGGAGTTGGTAGCCATGGCTATGTTAAAGATGAACTACTCTCGTTTGTCAATGAATACTTTAATGATTTATCCAGAAAATGATGACACAAGATCTGGGAAATGGATGAAATTAAGTGGGTAAATTTTTTGCTAACAGAATAAAGTCTTTATTTATACCTGTTATAATTTTAAAAGAGTGTTTTCCAGAAGACAGTGTTTTGGTAGGATATTAAATGGTGCTATGTGAAAAGGGAGACCTGAAATGTAATTTAGTTTGGAAATCCTCAGTTATAAAGCTTCTGTTATTTTATTACAGTATTCACTAAGATCTATCACATACAGTGAAAATCTTCCTAAGGATTGTAATATGCAAGTTTCTTTTCCTAATTTGAACTTAGAAATCAGTTTCTCTAAATCATAGACTGAAATAGTTTTCTATGAGCTCACACTGGGAAACTGTGGTCAAGATCAAGGCAACTGGTATTTGGTGTATATATGTAGGTTCTTCATACAAGCCAATTGCCTTGGTCTAGGCCAGTTTTCTTTCCTGCACATCCAATAATTGTATATTTGAATCTCAAGTGGAGTTAAGTAGACTCCAAGAAACAATCAAAATTTAAAGTTAAAAATTTGTGTTTCATTCTGCATGGTGTGCCACTCTTCCTTTTGTAAAATGTAAACCCATCCTAACATAACATTTTAAGCTGCCAAAAATTCTCTTAAAACACATAAACAATTAGCAACATGACATGTGGTCATGTCTGTCTGGCAACCATAAATCTTCAACTGCCTGAAATAGGGTTCACTTTCAGTATGGTCACAGCTTCCTTCCCTATTTTCCTATCTCTGGCCATGTTAAATCACTTGCTGGTCTTTAAAGGCTCCTCATAGATTTTATGTCTCTGTGCCTTTTTTTCAAGCTGTGCTCATGGCCTTAATAATTTTCTACTTATACCTTAAGAGTAATGTATGATCATAACCACAGTCTTCTTTATTTAACATATTTAAAAATTATTTATTTATTTATTGTGCATATATGTGTGTGCATATGTGCATGTGCATATGTACATTCAAGTCCATGTATGTTTGAATGTGTCACACTATAGGTATAGGAATTAGAGGACAATTTGAGGAAGTTGGTTATCTCTGTGTACCATGTAGGTTCCAGAGATTAAGTATGGGTCGTAGGGCATGGCAGCAATTGCCCTCACCCACTGGACAATCTCCTTTGTCCTATATAATTTTTAAAAGCATACATTAAAACTCTATTATCAGGAGCAGCCTCTTCATATGTCAAGCATAAATTCTGGTACATATTTAGCACTCAAGAGATACTAAGAAAATGTATTTGTAGATGAGTGAGTGCACAGAGAAATGAATCCCCTTCAATGAATAGAAACATGTATACAGAACCATGAAATAAGTTGAATTTTAGCATTACAATAATTTCCTTGAATCCAAAGATATCTGATATGGAAGGATCAATGCTGTACTTCTCTTGGAGTCTTGGAGAGGGCAAATGATGAGGTAATTGCATAAAGACTATCTTCAGCAATGGAAATTACTGTTTATGGTGGCATCAGACTATTGCCAGAAATCCCTGGGCTCTCTTTCTAACTAGAAAACTCATAGACATTGTGAAAACTTATATACATGTTAAGGTTTTATCCTTATAAAAACATTTATTGTCTTAGTAGTAAAGATCTTCCTCAATTAATCTTTTTGTTTACTGAGAAAGTCCAATGCTGTAGTTCTAGGTGGCATGGAAGTTACTATGTAGCCAAGCTACCATTAAAGTTGTGGCATACCTATCTTAGCTTCACAAATACTGGAATAATAGGCTCAAATAAACTTTGAAATAAATGTACACTTCATTAAATCTCACATGCTATGGGTTCCCCACAGTCCTTCTGTTCCTGTGGGTGGTAGCTAGTACCTAAAATTCATGTATAGTCTACAGCATGACTTGGTCCAGGGCAAGGGATAATTGAGTCCGTGCTATTTACTATGTACTGAGAAATCAAGAGTCCCAGAACACAAAAACCAATACTATTTGGCTAGGGAAATAAGAACAAATGGGAAGTGGTTAGAGGAATGTTTCAGGAAAGAAGATCACAGGAGGGCTGGTTCTTTCTTTGCTATCCATTTTGGAAACTGGAAGTGTTTCTTGGGAAGTACGAAGCAAAGTAACAGATGTCTATACATTTATCTGAATGACATATTATGTAAGAGTCACCACCAATTTTTCTGAAGGGAAGGTCCTTATTCAGACAGTTAAGTTTTTTCTTAAATGAATAAATGGGCAAGGTATTTAAATTATTTAAGCAGTTCTTGATATACAGTTTACAAATACAGCCAGATATTAATCAAGAACAAAGAAAGATATCTTTTTCCATAGCTGGGCATTTAAGAGTCTGCAGAGTCATCCTGAGAACTCATCACCCATTGGATTCTTTTATAAATACCAATAGTGACTAAGAAGAAAAACAAGGGGTAGAAAGGTAGGCATGGAAACATGAAGAAATGACTCTCTGTTAAGTGTTTCTTAGTTAGGAACTCCTGTCAGTAGCATATGGAACACCATAGAGAAAGCCATGCTAGAGATCATAAAGTAAATCATCTGTTTGAGACCAAACAGATATCATCTGAAGAATGCCAGATTCTCCAAGAATTGAATACATCTATCTGCTTTACCTTCAATAATCCATTCATCAATTACAGTTTTGGCATATACCTGTCATAGGTGTGAATGGGGGGGCAGCTAAAATTTTTATGCAAATAAGTCTCTCATATTAGTAATTCTATGAGTAGGTAACTGGCAACTGAAAAAAAAGTTGATGAACTACAGTCTTTTCTTTGTGGCTATTGACATCAAATCACAAAATTTTAATAACAGAAGGGTCTTTGGTTTTATGATGGGAAAATAGAGGAAAAAGGGACTTCTCCACAGAAGGTACTTCATAGAGAGTACTACATTCTTAACTGTTGCTTCATAATATATTATAAAATTGTAGTGTGAGTGGTACAGAAAAGGAAATAAAATTATGTGACTTCTTCTTGAAGGTGATCAAAAAGTCTATGCTAAACCCAATTCTTATGAAAATGGGAAGATATTGCTAATATATTCACAATGGCCACTAGGTATCATTGCTTTCTTTTATCTTTCTGTTTGAATAAAAATTCAAACATATATATATATACACATATATATGTATATATATATATTCATATATATATGTATATATGTATATATATGTATATATATATATATATATATATATATATATATTCTAAGTTAACAACTTTGGAAGATGTTATGTTGGGAAGTATGAGATGAAGTTTTAATTCCACCCATATGCAAAGTCTAAGAGAATACACACTTTCGTTTTCACTGACTTGGGCTTCAACATTACCATATAGTTTTAGAAGTACTTATATCAGATTTTAAGCATTTTGCTGGTAGCACTTTTCTGAGTGATGTAGCCAGAAGTAATTTTTAGTGATCTCTGTTGTTACATATAAGACACATATACACATACTGTATGGCAAGCCAAGCTACTTAAGGAGAAAGTCATTGCTAAGTGTTAAGAACAGGCTGTGTCTACCTAATGTGCTGGTGAGCTCATTGTAATAATAAGTCTTCACATTCACCTAGCACCTCTTCAAAGATGTTCATATTTACCTTCTCATTTGATCTTAACTGTAACTCAGAGGGTGGGTTTTTTTTTTGGTTTCTTTTGTTTTGTTTTGTTTGTTTTTGTTTTTCGAGACAGGAGACAGGGTTTTTCTGTGTAGTCCTGGCTGTCCTGAAACTCACTCTGTAGACCAGGCTAGCCTGGAACTCAGAAATCCTTCTGCCTCTGATTCCCAAGTGTTGGGATTAAAGGCATGAGCCACCACTGCCTGGCCAGAGGATGGTATCTATAAACTACAAATAGTGAAAATGACACTCACAGGGGGAATTGAGTAAAAAAAATATTTCTAGGCTTTAACCTTGTCAGGCTTCAAAAGTAAAGTCATTTATACAGCATCAATAATTCTTCTATGACTTGCCTGGACATGTATGACTGTGGACTAATACTTGCCTAGCATGAACAGGGCTCTAGATCCAATCCCCTGTATGGCAAAAGAAAACAAAATGATCCTTATATTTTGTGGGCATCTTTCTTTTGTTTTTATTGAAGTTTCTTAGCCTGAATAGCTTGTGCCTAACATGCTGTCCTTTATGTATCTGACACTCAGAGATACATGAGAAGGAAACTGAGGTCAAAACCATCAATAACAATTTAGCAATGTAGTCACGAAGCCCACTCAAATGTGGCCACATTTCCTTCACTTAACCAATCAGAAAGCTTTTTGTACCACTTTTCAGTGACTTAATTCAGAAATGTATGTTTGAGTGCTATACAAATATGCAAATTTTCCTCCAAAGAGGCTCACTGTAATCATGTTAGAAGACACCTTTTTCCCTTTTTTTTTTTTTTTTTCGTAGTGGAGAAAATAGACTCTGACATGAAACTAATGTCTTAACAAGGAGTATTTTATAATTAAGCTTGCATCAAAATGGGCTTATAAGGACTTGCAAATGATGGCAAGACAGGGGATCTTCAACTTAGATACCACTGTCTACTATGCTAATTCACAGAAGGTTAAATAATTGAGAAATGAGTGCATAAGAGAACTTGGCTAAAGATTTCTAACACTCATGCAGTAAAACTCTGTCTGTCAACCCTTTCCCTGTAACCTCTGGATTTCTTTCGGCCCACCGCAATGATCTTGTGTCTTCTTCTGCACAACAGACCACAACTATACTACATCCTTAGAGTAGACCAAACAAGCAAAAACAGGATTGGATTTTGGTCAAATATTTGAATCTGATTTAACTGGAAAATAACTTACAGGGATTCTAATTGTGATGCCTGAGAGTACTACACATCACTTGAGATTCTCCTATTGAAACTCACAGATGTAGCCTGGAACAAATTCCTTGCTGTAGTATGGTCTTATTAAAAGTACTACTTGTCTGTGTGGAAGGGAGGATATAGTTGTCTACTATGATATATAGGCAGAGTAGGCATTAAGTGCCTTATAGATAGACAGAGAAAACAATTGTTCTAAATTACCCATGAGGTGGGAGAAAAGTGGGCTAGATTCCAGTCACTTGGGTTTTCCTGATTGATAATGAGTAATCAAATATAAAATTATAGTTTTAGGCACTCAGAAATAGATTTGTTTTTCTTTGAGTTCCATTTCTAAATCAATGTAGACTAATGAGCTTCTTTTTTTCTCATGAAAGATGCATCTGTTTGGAAGCAGCAGGCAACAGAGTGGATTCTGGCACGGGGCAGATGAAGATATGAAGAATTAGAAGCAGGGAAGTATATGTCAAGCAAGTAGTATGAGGCCATTTTGGAAGGATGACAAAGTTCATGGTAGACACAAGCTCATAGGACACAGAGTCTTATGATAGAGGGTCACTCTTGAAAGGGCTATATCTCTTAAGAAGCTAATGTGCTACTAGGAAAATGCTTTTGGAAATGATCAATGGATTTGTAAAGAAAAGGAAATGATTAAAATGCCTGCTGATTTCTGGGAGACACAGGATAGGAAATTGGCTCTGTTTGGTACCTTAGTTACAGGATCCAAAGAGAAGCAGCTTTACACTCCAGTTGGCTGTTGCTACAGTACATGCAGCAGTTAGCTGAGGGGTAGTCCCAGGTGTTTTGAGCCTGCCTGTGCCATGGTCATCCTGCACCTGTGACAGTTTTGATTATGCACTTCTCTCATTCTGATTACTGAACAGCAACAGTGTCAATATATCACTTAAGGAACTGAATAAAAAAACCACACCCTCATTCATGGTCTGTTATTTTCTAATCCTTCCTTCATGCTTCCTGGTTCTATGCCAAACCCTAAGTTATGAAGGCCATAGGCATAAATAAAGAAGGGACCATGAGATGGCTAATCTGAATCTATTGCATACTCTTAGAAGTATTACAGAGGAGAATCCAAGTCTAATGCAATACTTATAAAGGATGAAGGTGAACAGAAGAAGGACAATGAAAAAAAAAGGAGAAAATATCATACCTCCCAGAGTCATCCCTGCTTCATAACATTTCCGGAGACGACAAGATGGACAATTTTTCCTCCGAAATTTATCAATGGTGCAATCATTCCTGCTGGCACATAGATACTTCTGTTTCCCTGGGAGAAGAAATGCAAGAATGTTAGCTCTGCTGTTAATGTGTCTCCAGAGCATCTTTCCTTGGGTATTTCTAGGCAAGAATATTAACATATACGATAAAAAGAGAGATAGTTGCCCCCAAACAAGTTTATTATACAGATTCCATTTTATAGCTGTTTTAAAATAGATATTAGCAATTCGGATCTTGTTAACATTTCCACTATTATGATTATTTACTGCTTTTGCAAACAAGATGCTTAAGCTTGACTAAAAGCCAGGAATGCCCTTGAGAAAATGACCAGTTGTGGAAATTATCTGTTAGCTTCTGTTAGCTTGAAGAGATGTTGGCTTAATCAATGCATTCTCCTACTAACACCTGTAATCATGCATAGGTTCATAGTTAAGCTAATTAGATGCATAAAAACCTAGCACATTCATTTTTTTATGTGATCTCTCTTTTTACATTGACAATGATGTTACTCCCAAGCCTGGAGGTTGAAGCCTACTCTTTGTGTGTGATGGATCAGGGGGAAGCAAAAGGAAGTCCTCTGAATGCAGTAGAGAAAAAAATACCCACAACCTTGTACAGCTTGAGTCCTTACAGATACGCAGAGAGCCCTATCCCCTCTTTCAGAGTAAGAATTACTGAAAGGAAGATGTGGTCCACTCAAAAACTGTGTTTTGATAGTACTTTGTTTTGTTATATTGCTCCCAATACAAGCCCACATATAGCAGGCCTTTGATAAACACATATGAACTCACTTAATAAGCATACAGACCATAGAGATGCATGTGGAAAAGGAGACAACATAGAAATAGTCCGAAATACATTCACAGTTAATCTGCACATTTTGGAATAGGGATAAAACAAGATAGAAGAAAATGGTCATTTAAAGGTCTATTACTTCTTTATTATTTATTCTGTTTCACAATATGGCTGAAATTTTAGGGTTCTATATCATAATAATTATACATTTATCATATTTGATTTGTTTACAAGCTTAGTAATAATCATGAGTGAAGTACAAATGAAAGAATTACTATATTCCCCCTTTTGATAACAAAAATAAGGGTCATTATGATGAAAATGGTTCTGCCTTTCAGCATTATGTTAAACAGTTGTAGGGACATTGTATGTCCTTGTCTTTTTTTTTTTTTTTAGGTCATAAGTATGATATCAACTATTGACTTATATATGACCTTTAGCTTGTGCTATAGGAACTTTTGTGTAGTTTATTAAGGGTATTTATCATGAAATGAAGTTTGCCAAATGCTTTTTCAGTTTTTCCTGAAATGATCATACGAATTTTTGGCTACATTCTGTTGACATGATGAGTTTATTTATTTATTTATTTATTTATTTATTTATATGAACTGTCCTTGAATCCCAGTAGTAAATCCTTTTTGATCATAATGTATAATTTCTAATACAATGTAGAATCAAGCTTTACAGTATTTGTTACAGGGGTTCTGTCATCTATGTTCTAGAGGCCTATTGACCTAACTGGTATTACATCCTTGGTTTGCTCTAAGACTGTGACTCTAATAAATGAGAAAAAATTTAAAATGCTGTTTGGTTACATCAAGCCCACTCCTCTACACAAGGTTTGAATGACCTTGATAACATACTTGCAAAATGTCCCCCCCTCACTTTCTTGAATTAAGACTCAGTTTGTAATATCTCTGAACCCTGTTAAAAGATATCTTCTTCCAGGAAACTTACTGTCTCTTTGTAGTACTGATTCATCAGTGACAGTGACACAAAATCTGATCAGTTAAGGATAGTAAAAGCTTTCTAATAAAAATTTAAATAAGATTTTTAGTTTTAAAGGTACGAAATTGGGCATAGTAGGTGGAGATGGAACAAGCCACAACAAGTAGGTGGTAAATCCAGCATAACATTTGAGAATTGCACACAATGGAAATATATGCTAAATGGTTATAGTCTAGAGAAATAGCATTCTGAAGGTGTTAGATATCTTTCTGTATTACTCATTTATAGTCAGCTTCTGTATTTCCAGTTGACAGAGAAATTTGTAAGTGGGATCTGGGCCTGTTCCAATTTGGTGTTAGAAGGTCACATAATTTTATGTTGTAGTCTACGTAGCTGAAAAATTAGCACAGATAATACAAATAACTATCTAGCTCCTGCTCATCAGAGACTAAACATTAAACTCTACTCTTTGAAACTGTTTATTTTCAATAGCAAAAGTCTATCAACAATCCATTATCAGGTTCTTACAAAAAGTCATTGTGAAATGATTGGAAAAATATAAACAGTCTTTCTCATGTTAAAACATATATGGATACACTGTAGAACTGCAAAGAGAGCATGCATTTCAGTGCTTTATAATACTCAGAAGGGTTATAAAATTGGCAAGATGTATCTGCATGTATCTTGGCTCTGAAATTATTGACTGGCCTATATTCTGCCTTTTATTCCTGGTCTTGTTTCTTTTTTATCATAAATATTGAATATGATTCCATGTCTCAGCAGTGACTGAGACAGTAAGAAGACTGTTTTTCCATAACTACCCTATTTCTATTCTTTTCTGTCGGACCTACAAGTTTTCCACCCATTACGACTTTTCATCAATGTCTAAGTAAGCTTTTTTCCACTTAAAAAAAGCACACACAGACACCATTTTGGGTAAACAAATAAGTTAGGTGACTTAACCACTATTAGTGTCATTGTGTTATATAAATGTAGAAATTGTTGACCTATTATCTTCATCAATCTACAGTGAAGGCTGAAGAATACAATTTATCATACTTTGTACAGAGAGCTTTAATATGGAATTTACAAGGCAAAATAAATTATCAATGTATGTAAGAGAAAAGTCTGAATCAAATGGAAAGATGTATGATGGTCTTCAAGGTGAAGATACAATGATTTAAAGATCTGTTCTCTTCTAGTAATGTAGAGAAATGTAAAAAAAAAATCTAAACAAAATCTTTTCAAAATAGTCTCAAAATATATCTCAAAGAATAAACTAATGTGTGTGATAATGCTGAAAAGAAGAATAATAAGATATTCTCTAGAAGGCATTTAGATTATTTTTTAAAGATATGACAGTTATAATACCTTGATAGCTTCAGCAGAGGTTAGTTTGTAAAAGAAATAAGAAAAGCCCAAAACATATATGCTCTATATAATGCATCATCCCAACTTTGTGAATTAAATATAAATTATTTGCTATATGATTCCAAAATGAGTGGTTAATGGTTTTACATGCTAATATAAAATCTGAAACCCATTTATAAGGAAAAATATATTTGTCTTTCTGAGACTGACACAATTCACTTAATATAATTAATCCTAGTCCTGCAAATGACAAAACTTACAACTCTTTATGTTCAAAAATATTGCATTGTATATATGACATGTTTTTTTTATCTACTCTTTTGTTCTTGGATACCAAGGTTAATTCCATAACTTAACTTAGTGTGAATGGGGCTACAGTAAATATGGGTATGCATATTTGTGACATATTGTTTGGAATTTTTTGGGTACCCATGAAGGGGTAGTATAGCCTGGTGATATAATAGATCTGTTTTTAGTTTTCTACGCAAACTCCATTATTGGTCTAATTTATATTTTAGCCTACATTGTACAAGGATTCACTTTTGTATACATTTCTGACAGCACATGTTTTTATTTTCTTAACAACTGACATCCTCACTAGGGTGAATTGAAATCTCAGTATAGCTTTAACTTGCACTTCTCTGATGGCTAGTAAAGGAGAAACTTTTTTTCCTCTGCTAAAGACATCTTTGGGTAGAACACAGGATTTTAATTTTTAAATTACTTTTATTATTATTATTTTTACAGTCCAGGCATTACCCTCCTTCCGGTCTACCCTCTCACAGTTTCTCATCCCATTCCTCCTCCCATATGTCTGAAAGAATGCTCCCACCCCACCCCCACCCATGCCTCCCCACTTCCTGGGTCCTCAAGTCTCTACAGGGTTAGGCTCTTCTCTCACTGCAACTTGGAATCCATCTCAAGGGGAGGCTCCAAGAACTGACACTATTATTGATGCTATGGTGTGCTTACAGACAGGAGCCTAGCATGTCTGTCCTCTGAGAGGACCAAGAAACAGCTGACCCAGACAGACACAGATACTTAAACCCAATCAATAGCGTGGAGTTGAAAATCTATGTGGTTAAAATAGGGAAAGGCTTGAAGAAGCTGAGGAGGAGGGCGACCCCATAGGAAGACCAGAGTCTCAACTAACCTGGACCTCTGAGATCTCTCAAACAGAATCACCAACTAGCAAGCATATATGAGATGGATGGTCTGAGGCCCTGGGCACATATACAGCAGAGGAGAAAACTTTAAATCAACTGATCATTTGTATTTCATCTTTTGAGAATTGTGGCTATTTCACTAGTCCATTGATCATTTGAACTATTGAATTTCTTTTAGTTCATTTTTTAGTTTTCTGTATATTTGACAAAAGATTAAAAACAGTACAATAGGAAAATAGAAATCATAATGAGCAGGAAAATATAAGAAGAAATGAAAATAACTATGAAGTATATGAAAATTGGTCAAATTCCCTAAAATAATAGAAAGAAAATTAAATACCATTTTACATGCTAGACTGATTGTCAAATTAAATATTAAGTATTGGTGAAGGGATTTATTTGTTAGTTATTCTAAATAAGTAAGAATATACATAAATTTTTACTAAAAATCTAACTTCTAGGAATAATGAGCTATGTATAAATAAGTTCAATGTAGCATTATTTAAACAGGAGAACTGAGATATTTAAGTGTCTACTATTAGGAGGTTAATTAAATCAATCCATATTCATAAAACAGGAACACCACACAGTTATTAATGATGATCTCAATTGCTTCAATATAACTTGGAAGTGTGCTTTTAGACATACTGGGTTGTTAAATCAACAAAAATGACAGTAATGAATAGTATATTTGTCTAGTTTCCATTTTAATATGTAAATACCCAGAGCTCATCAACTCATGTTTTTATTTTCCCTAAAATCTTGAGAAATAACATTTATGGGACATGATGTGATATTTTGATATATGTATGAAGCACAGAACAATTAAATCATGGAAGTTAACATCTATTTCATTACCCTTTTTGTGCTAAGCATATTACAAATCTGTACTTTTAGAACTTTCAAGTATGAAAATGTAGAATTGTGAATTCTTGTCACCATGATGTGCATTAGGTCACTGAAGTTTGTATTTCTTGTCCAAATGACATTATATGCTCCTTAGTTGGATGACCACTTCATCTATGAGTCTCACCTCTTCTTAGCATGTTTTGTAACAGATACAATGAAACCATAACCTACAACCTTTCATGCCATCACTCAATTGAACACTTTTTGAAAATTCTCAAATTCCTGTTGAGTCCCAGTTAGGTGTTTCTACCTGTTTATTGCTCTTGAGTTTGTAGGATACTGTAGACAGGTTTAGGCACACAGACTGAGCTGTAGCAAAAGGCAGGACTAATATTAAGAAGGACAAATAGGTTTAGATTATTTTACTCCCTCATATTTCAGTCTGACCTCTTTGTAATTTTCTCTCTAAAGTTTTGTCAAAGACCACTTCTGAAAATATCTTTACCAATCCTATATCTCATAGAGTGCTAATAACCAATATATACAAAGAACTCAAGAAATTACATTCCAGACAACCAAATAACCCTATTAAAAATGTGGTACAGAGCTAAACAAAGACTTCTCAACTGAGGAAACTCAAATGGCAGAGAAGCACCTAAAGAAATGTTCAGCATCCTTAGTCATCAGGGAAATGCAAATCAAAACAACACTGAGATTCTACCACACACCAGTCAGAATGGCTAAGATCAAAAACTCAGGTGATAGTGGATGCTGGCGAGGATGTGGAGAAAGAGGAACACTCCTCCATTGTTGGTGGGATTGCAAGCTGGTACAACCACTCTGGAAATCAGTCTGGCAGTTCCTCAGAAAACTGGACATAGCATTGCTTGAGGACCCAGCTATATCACCACTGGGCATATACCCAGAAGACGCTCCAACATATAACAAGGACATATGCTCCACTATGTTCATAGCAGCCTTATTTATAATAGCCAGAAGCTGGAAAGAACCCAGATGTCCTTCAACAGAGGAATGGATACAGAAAATGTGGTACATTTACACAATGAAATATTACTCAGCTATTAAAAATAATGAATTCGAGAAATTCTTAGGTAAATGGATGGAACTAGAAAATATCATCCTGAGTGAGGTAACCCAATCACAAAAGAACACACATGGTATTCACTCACTGATAATTGGATATTTGCCCCAAAGTTTGCAATATCCAAGAATCAACTCACAGACCACATGAAGCTCATGAACAAGGAAGATAAAAGTGTGTGTGCTTTGGTCATTCTTAGAATGTGTAACAAAATACTCATGGGAGCAAATATGGAGGCAAAGTGTGGGACAGAAACTGAAGGAGGGACCATCCAGAGACTGTTCCACCAGGGTATTTATCCCATGTGCAGTCACCAAAGGTAGATACTGATGTGGATGCCAGGAAGTACATGCTGACAGGATCCTGGTATAGCTGTCTCCTTAGAGGTCTTCCAGAGCCTGAAATATACAGAGGTGGATGCTTACAGCTAACCAATGAGCTGATTATGGGGTCCCCAAAGAAGAAGTGAGAGATAAGACTGAAGGAACTGAAAGGGTTTGTGGCCCCATGGGGAGAGCAACAATACCAACCAATCAGAGCTCCCAGGGGCTAAACCACCAGCCTGGGAGCACATAGGGAGTGTGACCCATGGCCCCAGCTGTATTTATAGGGGAAGATGACATTGCCAGGCATAGGTGGGTGAGGAAGTCCTTGGTCCAGTGAAGGATGGATGTCCCAGAGTGGGGGAAATCATGGGTGGGGAGGTGGGAGTGAGAGGGTGGGTGGGGGCATATTCTCATAGAAGCAGGAGGAAGTGGGATGGGATATGGGGTTTCTGGGTAAGGAGGGAAATGGGAAAAGGGGATTACATCTGTAATGTAAATAAAATATCCAATAAAAAAGAAAAAAAAAAGAGCACTTCTGGATTTTTGTTTATATTATTAGGATCACTGCCTGAACAGAATCAATGATGCTTTAAGAACATGTTACCATCTTTACATGCTTTACCCAATTGATATGTTTCTGGATATCAATGTACTGATCACATGTGTTTCAACTGAGTTCTCTTTTAAAGTAAAAAGTTATGTACATATATTTTGACTAGGCACATTTTTTTACACATGTATGACACATACACAGATAATCACTACAATATTGCTATAACAGTACAAGATTAACAACAGCATAAATTCCCATCAATACAAGAATAGGTAAATTATTATGTAATAGTGCATTCATTAAAACCAATTTTATATGCAAAAATATGGAACAGTCTCCAAGATCTCCTTTAATTTTGTAAATACACACACATGAAACTGCAGTCTTACCAATAAGTAAGAATGTATGAGAACTTTGGCATGAGGCAAGGATGTCTAGGTCATGGCTTATGTCTTGTGGCTCATTGTGAGGGCTTGGCAAAGACAATACTGTTTGAGATTCAGTTTCATCACATGAAACTCCAGGCTGGGAATGATGAATCTATTAGTCACCTGATAAATTAATATTCATCCCAGATAGTAAAATGCTGTCAGGCACACATGGTAAGTGCTATTAGTTGTCTTTGATATTTGTTACCTGGGCAAAAAAGCAGGATGTGCTTGAAGCACAGATTTAGGAGGCAGAAGGCTGGGCTTGAAAATCCCAGAAATTCCACCTACTAGTATCAAATATTGTAATGGGGGCTAACAGCAGATCTTTTCTGATTCAGTGACTCCCTTTAAAAATGAGCTGTATAAATGCACTTCTGAAAATCTGTGACATTTAAAAAATATGTGTGAAGTATCTAGAAAATGTTAATTAACTGATAAGTCATAAGCAAAGTGAAAATTCTCTTAGAATAATAAGGAACCCCAGAGAGGCTGAATAATTCCAGAAAGCTGAGCTCTTTTATTGTACATCACTCAGGTGTGCATTTAATGTTGTTTATTTACCAAATGATTCAAATCAAATTATTCAGACTTTTTCTTATATTATTTAAACATATAAAATCAACTGAGATGGAATTTGAAAACTGAAATTTAATACACAGCTTAGACTCACATCTTCTTTGTACTTTGATTCTGGAGTGCTTTTCTGATTTGATTGGTGAAAAAAATTCTAAAGCTACTAACCAAGATGATTATAGTGTACCATCTCACTTATAAAACACTTATATGCTTCTTGAGAAGATTGAAACGGGAGAGAAAGAGGACAGCGAGCAGAGTGAGGGTGGGGGAGAAGAAAAAAGAGGCAAAGAAGAGAAAAAGGAGGATAAGAATGACAAGAAAGAAAGGGCAGGAAAGAGGAGAAGTCAGTCAAGAAAAAGAAAATAAAGACAAGAGGAAGAGAAGGAAAGAGGAGAGGATTCAAAAAGAGAAGCCTAGGCTTAGCCCTATTAAGGTACTGTTAATCTGCATCATAGCATCAAGATAAACTAAAAGATATTAGCTACATTATGAGTCACTGGGATTTTCATTGAGTATGTACACTAAAGATTGGGAGAGGGGCATGGGAGCTTGCATCCCATATATATTTTATAGTTCTTTTTTCTCCATGCTTCCTTTCATGTTTTTCCCAAGGATTATTTTGAATAATGTCCCCCTAGGAAGCTATATCATGATGAACATTAAGAATCCAAAATTTATTTCTGCTTCTAGGAAAGCTTCACAAATCCTGCAGAGAAGAATCAGTGGAAAGTGCAGAAAGAAAGAGGACTGAATATAATACACTCAGTAAGAAGTGAAGTATGGTAGCTTGACAGGTTTATGTTCAAGTCTTTCTTCTGTCTTATTAGGTACAACTTGGTACAAACTACTTGATTTCTTTAGATGTGCATTTAGCCTTCTATGAAGTGGAGAGAACACATATATCTGTTGCAAAATTTAAATGCTATACTGCTTGCAAAGCAATAAGCATTCAGTAAATATTTAATGAGATAAGCAAATATGGAGATGTAGATGAGCAAATTTTGATAGGACTGAATAAAAGGTTTTTAAAAACTGAGCAAAATGGTAGCAATTGTTACACAATGCATCAGAAGATAGACAGGATAATAATCTGCAAAACAAACTTCTAACAACTAACAAATGTTAAACTCCTGAGATCAAGAATTTCGTAGAAGTTTCATTTCACAGAAAGCGTATTCTTAATAAAAACAGACTTTTTTCTAAGTAAACAAAGCACTGGAAGGCGTTTCAGCCAGAGAGCATGATGTGTTTGAAAAGGAATGGAAGCTAGAAAGAGCCAAGATTGACACATAAAACAGGTTATGAAATTATGATATGTTAGTCATACAAACCTCCAAAATATTCAATTAGCTTTGATCAAGCATAGTGACAGTTTTTTCTTAGTATCATTTTCCTCTTAAAAATTAAAATTATCTAGGATGTATAGTATTATTATGAAGCAAAGCCTGGTATCAAATTCATGATTCCTCTTCTTTGGTTCCTAAATCCTGAGATTAAAGGTAGAAAAAAATTCTTCTTAAAACTACCATAAGAGATACCAACAGGTTTGATTTTATTTTGGTTTTCCAGTCTCTGTTTTGGTTTGCATTGAATGATTACTATCTGTTAGAATTATTGGAAGAATGGACCAACAGATGTGACTATAATACTGTTATTTGAAAATGTGTGAGATAGTGTTGGTATGTTGGATATTTCTCTAGTCTTTTCTGTCCTTGCATGAGAGATTGCATCCATTATCTAAATTATCTAAATCCATTTAGATTATCTATTAGTATGAAAATAATTTATTATTCTTTCATATATTTGAGTTCATTAAAGGAGTTTCATGCAAAGAATTAGATGTTCTCTATATCACAGTAGGCTAGCTATTATCTATAAAAATCTACATTAGATTTCAAATTAAATAGAAAAATAAGCATCAACATTTCCAACACATGAAAATGATTAATGAAATAGAAGTACTTAGTAGTTTGGTTTGATACATGCATATAGTCACATTCTACTCCATAAAGATATATGACTATACTTTTGTCTTAACAAAACTAAATAAAAATTTTTATATTATTATTGATAAATCATCCCCAAATGTTGTTATCAACTGAACTGTGAAAAAATAGGTACATACAAAATGAGAAATCTTCCAAGACTAGCATATTAAAACTTCTATATACTAGGTTGGGTATTAGGTTACACTTCTGATTGAGCATTACCAAACTTATAAAAACTTTAATTAACATTTTTAAAAAAAATTGTATAAAAGCAAAAAGGAAAAGGGGGCATGGGATAGGGGTTTTCTGGGGAGGGGAAATGGGGAAAGGGGGTGGCATCTGAAATGTAAATAAAATATACAATAATAATAATAAATAAATAAATTTTCCTTTAAAAACTTCTATATTATATAATATAATATTAATATAATATAATATAATATGATATAGAGTGTGTAAGTCACTCCCTTGCATTGTGATTTCAAAATCAATAGAACTCAAATGTACATCAGGTTACTTGAGTAACGTGATGGGGAAAAATCCTCTAAAACCAAATCTCTCTACCAAATCATACTATGACCATCTTGAGTAACAGCAGCTGACAAACAATGTTTATTTCATCTCAACATTGTCACTGTCCCAAAAGTATCTAGGTATCTAAGGAATTTTGTATTCTGGAGAAAATTTATAACAATGGGGTACTAGACATTTTCTTGGAAAACAAAAAGGTCATCTTTGGCTCTAAATCATCAATAATTTTTTTAATAATCCAGAGAAAAGAGGCTTTTGACATTCCAGTTGAAAATGCTAACTCACAAATATCAGGAATGGAAAATTACTTTCAACTAAAGACATCAGCAGTGTTTTTGTGACTTAGGCTCTGCTATATTAAGTTTGCCCCTCTCTGTCCTGTAAGCATCTATAAATGTGTGAATTTATCCAAATATATGGCAACATGAAATAATTAATCAAGAAATTATTATAAAGATACAAATTACTTAAACTGACTAAAAACAAATTTAAAACATCAAAATTGACCTTTAACGAGTACAGCATCCCAGGACCATTTGCATTTGTTTTTACTAGAGAATTCTATGAAATGTTTAAAGATCTAATATTAATCTTTCACAAACAGCTTATGAAAACAATAATAATAACTTTCCAATTCATTTCATAATAATAATGTTAATTAACAATCCAAGACAAAGATAGTACCAGGAGTGAACTATAGACTAATTCTTATGATCACAGGGTAATACCTGAACAAAATATTAGCAAGCTAAATCTGAAATCATACAGAAAGACTATCCTAAAACTGGGTAAGGCCTATCAGAACTTATTTAAGTGTCACATCTTGTAGAAGCATACTTAGATGAAGATGGCAACTTGATATAACTCTAGGTTAGGCCCACAGACAAGTGGGAAGTTTCACATCTGCAAGAAGTTCTGCTGGTTGCTAGGGATCCAGGACAGAGGTTTGATCTGATTTTGAGTAAGTCTCACAGATGTGAAGAGGTCCACAACTCACCAGGAATTGTGTAGGCCTAGGTTGGAGACCCTATACAGCAGGGCAATATCTGATCATCAAAGGAAGATTCGAGATAGGGCTTCCTTCCTAAATACCAAGCAGACCCACAAAGCAAAGGACACTTCAATTATATTAGGACTTAATCATGCAGTGAACATAACAGTGAAAAAAGGTGGCCAGAATTGAAAAATTAAAACAAAACATATAAAAGAATGGAAGATCCAATTCTAGATGCATAAATTCCATCACAGAAACAGTATCTCTATCTATCTATCTATCTATCTATCTATCTATCTATCTATCTATCTATCTAAAATGAGACAGTCAAGGGTGATGGTACATGTCTTTAATCCTAAGACCCAGGAAGCAGAGGCAGGCAGATCTCTGAGTTCAAGGCTAATCTGGTCTATGAAGCAAGTTCTAGGACAGCCAGTGTTATTTGGAGAGAAATTTCATCTCAAAAAACTAAAAGGAAAAAAAATCAAGACAGCATGTTTCCTTTATAAGTCAACAATCCCACAACAAAGACAGCTAATAAAAATGATTTGGAAGAATTATCAGACAAAGAATTCAAATGAATGATTATAACTCTGTTCAAACAATTCAAATACTCCAATAGAACAAACACAAGTATATGAAAAAAACAAGTATATGAGAAAAGAATAAAAAATTAGCACTGAATTTAATGAAATAAAAATAAAAACAATATGAAGAATCAAGGAAATGAAGACTATTCTCTTTGAAAGAGTGACAATTTTTAGACAAATTACCCAAAAGAGAAAGAACACAAACAGATAAAATTAGAGATAAAAAGGAGAGATAAAAATGAGAAAATTCAGTGAATCATAGAGCTGGGAGATCTAAAAGATATGAATTAATTTCTAGATGTATGCTACCAAAGTTAAATCAAGATGAGGTAAATAATTTAAACAGATCCAGAATAGTAAACAAGGTAGAAGTAGTTATTAAAAAATTCCCAACTATAATAACCTCAGGACTGATGGAGTCATCACAGAATTCTAACTAAAACCAGAATTTCTGAACTTATGCCATAAAATAGAAAACAAACAAACAAACAAACCTTTATATGATGGCAGCATTTCCTGATCCTGAAATTAAACAAAGACTTAATACGAAAAGATAGTAATAAGATGTTCTGGTTAGTTTTTTTTCCAACTTGATATTGGCTAGAATTATCTGGGAAGAGAAAACTCAACTGAGAAAATGCCTCCTTTGGATGGACTGTAGGCATTTTATTGACTAATGATTGATGGGGGAGAGATCCTCTGGAAGTGGTGCCTCTCCTATTCAGGTAGTCCTTGGTACTATAAGAAAGCAAGCTGAGTGAATCATGAGAAGAAAGCCAGTAATCATGATTCCTTTGTGGCCTTGGTTCCTTTTTAAATTTCCATTCATAAAAGACTGTAAACTGTAAGGTAAAATAAACTCTCTCATCTCTAAATTTTTTTTGGCCATGGTTTGTTGCTCTTGGAACAGGAAGTATGTAACTTAATTTTTAATTCATCATAACCCACAGTTAAGAGACTTAAATGTTTTAGAGAAATTTTGGATTTTTTAGAGAGACTGATTCTTAGAGTTTCTCTAAAAATTTTTAGACTTTGGATAGTTTAATGAGATTGAAATTTTAAAGACTATGAGACTTTTAAAGTTCTATTTCAGTTTTTTAATGTGATACTGATGTTTATATGAGATGGCAGTGATAACAAAGAGAGAAAATGGTATGGTTTGAAAGTAATGTGTTTTTGTGTCAAGTTGACAAGGTGTAAATTATCCTTGTTATTATTTTTTGTCAACTTGACACAAACTAGAGTTAGCTAGGAAGAGGAATCTCAGGTGAGAGAATGCCTCCATCAGACTGCCTGTAGGCAAGACTTCAGTGCATTTTCTTGTTTGATGATGCATATGGGAGTTCTCAGCTCACTGTTTGATACCCTTGGACTGCTGGTCCAAGAGAGCTATAAGAAAGAAGGCTGAGCAAGCTATGAGGACTAAGCAGCATTCTTTTATGGTCTCTGTTTCAGCTTCTGCTTCCAGGTTTCTTTCTTGAGTTCCTTTGCTGACTTCCCTTCACAATATACTGTAAATGCTAAGGTAAAATAAACTCTCTCCTCTCTAAATTTCTTTTGGTCATGGTGGTTAATCACTGGACTAGAAAACCTAACTAGAGCATGGGTCAATCTCCCTATGAGCATAGACAAACCTGTCAATGTATGACTTCCCAATAAAATTCTAGATTACATAAAAAGATCATTTATAACTAAGTCAAATTTTATCCCAGAGATGTAGGGATGGTTCACATATGTAAAACAATGATTGTAACCAATCATATAAATAGCCTGAATGATAGAAGACTTAAAATGTCTTTGACAAAATCTAATATCTCTTAATAATAAAATCAAAGGTTTGTAAAATCTATGGACACAGAGACATACCAACATAATAAAGGTGATAGACAATAAACCTACAGCTGATACCATGCAAAGTAGAAACCAAGTCGAAGGATTTTCACCAAAATAGAACAATGTCTACCTTTTCTACTCCTAATCAGTACAGTGCTTGTAGACTTAACTAGAACAATAAGACAAAAGAAGAAGAAAAAGGAGATATAACAGGAAAGAAAAATGTCCAAATATCTTTATATGGAGATGATATGATTCTTCTCAGAAAAGAGCTAAGGGACTTCATGAGAAATCTCCTAAAGTTGAAAATTGCATTAATTAAAATATTAGAACCCCAAATTAACATTTAAAAATCAGTAGTTTCCCTATATACCAATGATTAATGTACCAAGAAAAAAATCAGAGAAACCATCCTATGCAAAATAGCCTTGAAAAACCTTGGAATTAATCTAATGAAAGTTGTGAAAGATTTTTACAATGAAAATCTTAAGTCACTGAAGAAGGAAATTGAAGAAGACAGAAAAAGATGAAAAACTCACAGATACATGGAATTAACATTGTCAAAATATCCATCTTACTCAAAGCAATGTATCACTTCAAATACTAAGGCAAGTCTTTACAGAAATTGTGAAAAGAATCTTAAAATGAATATAGAAGCACAAACTAGTTAATGGTGATACTGATAGGACAGCAGGATGTTTTTAAGCAAGAGAATGAATTAGGACCCCTACCATCATGATATGTAAACATTAAGAAAATGAATCACAGTACCAAATTTAATGGTTAAAAGTATATGATTCTTCAAGGAAACCAGAGAGATATTCATGTGAACTCTTATTAGGTAATAATTTTAGATATGACAACAAAACACTCCCAAACAAGAGGACAAACAGGATACATTTGAATTTATAAAAATTAAAGAACTTTTTGATGGGCCATCAAAAAGCAAAAGATACCTTACAGAGTAGAAAAATTTGCAAATCTAATATCTGATAGAAGATTTTGTCATTAAGTAAGAAAACATACATACTACACAAAAACAAAACCCTAGCCTTTAAAATTATGAATAAATTAACATGAGTAGTTATTTATTCATAGAAATACATAAATGGTGAAAAGGAATATGAAAAGGAATATAAAAAGTTTCAGCCATTTGCAAAATTTTAATGAAAGCCACAGTGGAATACTATCACTTTATATACACTAAAATGGGATCAGTGATAATGATAATGAGAGAAATGAATAATAATTTGTGTTAGAAAATATATGTAAGAAATGTGATAGAGTGAGTCACTGAAAGTTTGTTAGTTCTTCCATATTACCCTCAAATTTATTCTTAGGTATAAATACAAGCGAATGAAAACGTATGGGTAGACAAAAATCTTACACATAAATATTCATTGAAACTTATTCATAAGAAAGGAAAAAATAGAAACATCCCAAATATACATATACCAAAGTGGTATATCTATACATGGAATATTAGTTAGCCAGAGAAATGTATGAAGAACTGATACAAGATATGATGTGGATAGAACTTGGAAATATGCTCACTACACTGAATCTAAATAGAGATACAAGATGCTATATTGTTTCATTTATATGAAGTTTCTGGAGTTGACAAATTTACAGAGACAGAAAGTAAAGTAGTGCTTGCCAGAGGCTGGGAGGAGGGGCCATGGGGAGCAAGCACTAATGAGTACAGGATTTCTTTTTGGGGTAATGAAAACCATCTGGAATTAGATAGTGGTGATGTTTGTAAAACTTCTTGAATACACTAAAAGCCACAAAATTGTACACTTTAAAAGAGTGAATAATGTGGCATGTAGAATACATCTCAAAGTAAAAAATCCTAGAGTGCTTTTTTGGTGCCAGTAATTCTGAGTCTCTGGAAGAGAAGTCTGAAAAAGAAATCAAAAGGACTTTGTAAATTATAGCATAATTGGCCTAATGTAAAAGCCTACAAAAGTCTTTGAGGATATGCTAGGCATTCATACACTTTTAAGATATGTTGCCATGTATCATCTCACAGCATAGCCGTGAAGTAGAAAGAACAAATCTCATTAATGATTTGTGGAGACAAAAGCAAAAGTCCAAAGAGCCTCAGAGACTTGTCTAGAGTTACATGGTACTGTTCTTTTGTCTAATGGTGGGAATACTTTGCTGTGGTCCTTAAAGGAGGCTCTTCGCAAAATAAAAATGAACCCTAACTCTTCATGATTTCTCATCTCATTCATTTCATTCTATTATCCATTCTGTCACCTCTAGTGACATCGAGATTCTATTATCTGCAGTGCCACTGGATGGGAATTCAAAATAGCCTTTTGAAAGTGCAATCCCAGTATTTCAAAATGGATCGCCAAGAGAGGCTATATCCACTATTCAATCCTTCTTCCCATGGCCTCTGTCCACCTTTCAATTATTATCTTGTGATATTGCAATGTGACAATACCCAGCAGTATATGAAGCCTTATAGGTCACTGTAAATTAAAAAGAATAACTCTTCTCCTATTCAGGTATGTAGGCAACAATGTAATAGATATTTCCTTTTGTCACTTGCTGTCTAGCAAATTGAAATACTGTCAATATATCCTATTTGATTAATGACTGAATGATTTTTGATTGGTTTTTGTCTATGTTTTTCTGACAGATTTATGAAGTTTTAATATTTTTCTAAAAAAAAATCAGCATCTTTTTGGAGTGAAAGCAATCAGCTTCACAATTTTGCAAAAATCTGTCTCACCATCCTGATAATGGTTGATTGGAACCCTGCCCTTATCTCTTATTCTTAAAGTTTAATAAGGCCACTATGTAGAATCCTGGTTTCAAGTCTCCAGAACTGTGACTAAAACATGTCAAGGGGGGCTAGTGAACAAATCTCAGCTTGCTGCCACCACATTTTCAGATAAACATAATCACCAGTGTCCTTGCCAGTTTAAGCATCAGGAGAAAAGAAAAAAATGACTTTAGAAATAATTTTCTAATCATTATTTCATAATTAATTTGAGTTCACAAATTCAAAAGGACACATTATATAGTCAGACCAGACATACTCCTTAGGGACTCCAGCTCAGTTTTTAAGGGTGGTAGAATTTTTAAAAATCCATATATTCATATGTATAAGTTACTACAAATAAATTGATTCCAATATGATGACCACTGATGGCCCAATTGTGCACAACAATTTGAAAGTTTGACATTGCAGAATGCCAAATGAAAGTCATGTTTGCTTGAGATTTAAAACACCAGACAATGAAACAAAGTTTCATTTTTTTATTTTTTTTTGGGGAATTGTTTTCTCTTGCCATAAATTCTGTAATTTATCTGTACAAGCTTTTAGTAACTTTTTCAAAGCTGAGCTATGATAGAAAGGGGCCCTCCATGGCCCCTCAGCCATTTCTGACCATGTCTTATTTGCTGGAAGACTATGTGTGTGTGTGTGTGTGTGTGTATACTCTACTTTTGTATTATACAAATGTGGATGGACTTATTCCAGTTGGAGTTATCTTTTAAATATATTATTTTGAAGGGGAATATCCAAATTTAAGAGTCTTGGGGGGGGCGGGTACTTCAAAGACCTAGTCATTCTGGTATAGAAAGAAATCTGCCTTATGTGCTAATAAGATGTGCAGCGAAAATAGTGGAATGATTTACAAGTAAAGCTGTTTCTCCAAAGGCAACTTTTTGCTGAGGATTTCAGGAAGGGCAAAGGCAAGTGTGCATTTACTTTAAAATGGGCATAATTTTCCTTTACAATGGCAAGGTGACCTCCTAGAAACATTCACATTACACTGCAATTTATACAGTATTTTCACAAGTATTGTCATTTTTGGTCTTTTGGGCTACTGTTAACTCCATTCTACATATGATAATAGGAAGGCTGAGAGATGTTAATTGGATAGGTGTATTACTTGACTTCTAGGGTCCTTTGCTTCAACCACATCTTTACTGCTTAAAAATTTCTAAAGCTGCCCAGGGGAAGGGTTAAGGATCCATTCCCTGTATATGTTCCCTAGTGTGAGTCAGCAAACCCTATAGTTTATTTTGTAGGTACTGAGGGTTAATGTGAGGCCATATAATCAGTCGCTCTCTTCTGCAAGAAAACATTAGGTCATTCACTTATGTTACTAGCAACAAAGATGATAAATATTCACACTACTACAAACAGGGCTGCTATTAGCAAGTGACCTCTATTTACTGGGTATGTGTATATATTATGGACATTTCTCAATGGTTGCATAAGAATATAGCAAATTTGTTAAAGACTAGGCATGGAAGACTTACCAAGTGTAGATTGGGCCAAGTTGAGATGTTTAAAAGTGAGTCATTTTATAAGAAGGCAAACAATACTCAAATAAAACTCCTCTCTTTTAAGCCGAGTTTCTAAAGAACAGAACCCCAGTTTTATTTTCTATAGTGTATTTCTATATCATTTGTTCTTGTTCACCATATACTAATGGAAAATTTAAAGAATGAGATAATTTATTTTGTATTCTGATAACCAAGGATTGGGATCAACATTTATATACTCAAGATATAGATGGAGGAATGTTAGAGAATGTAATCTCAGCAAAATAACCACCATCTTCATCTGATTAGTTGTGCTGGCTTACAAGAGTTCATCAGGATGGCATCTGTTGATAGTTGGTGTTCTCTCAGTGGACGAGGGTATAGAGCAGTAGTTCTCAACCATCCTAATGCTATGACTCGCTAATACAGTTCTTGTTGTGGTGTCCCCTGACCAGAAAATAATTTTCCTTGCTACTTCCTTTTTTTTTTTTTTAAAGATTTATTTATTTTATATATGTGAGTACACTGTTGCTGTCCTCAGATCCCATTACAGATGGTTGTGAGCCACCATGTGGTTGCTGGGAATTGAACTCAGGACCTCTGGAAGAGCAGTCAGTGCTCTTAACTGCTGAGCCATCTCTCCAGCCCTCCTTGCTACTTCTTAACTGAAATTTTGCTATGTTTATAAATTGTAATGTAAATATCTGATATGTAGAATGTCTTAAGTGTAAAAGGGTACTTTAACTGCATAGAGGTCGTGACCCACAAGTTGAGAACTTTTGGTATAGAGAGTGTCATTTGGCCTTCCTCTGAGATTCTGGCCACTTCAAAAAGCTGCTTATATACTACAATTATGCCATAACTTCGTGGCTCCTCAGGGTGTTGGGAAGTGCTAGATTGATATAGGCTGAGCAAGGTAAAATTAAGTGGTGATGGTGGGCTCCATCTATGTTACCCATGGGAAGCCATAACTTACGTGGTATGAAGACTTTCCAATGCAGAAGCTTTAGATTGTTTAGTGTTCCAATAAGTAGTTCCTCTACCCATGCTGTCTGGGTAAGCTTGAAAACACTCATTGGATACTTAAGTAAAGCTTTGGTGGAATTATACTTTGGACTGTTGAAACTGTATAAAGAGGAAGTGGAAACTGTTACAATCCTCCCAAAGAAGGAATTCTCACCACGTGGGAGAAAAGTAGGTTGTGGCCCTTGGAACCAAAGTAAAATAAGACAAGAGGAATCGCAATGAGGACAAGGAAACCTAGAAAATACTGTGGGAATTTTTAGTTCCCACATTGTGTTAACATAGTCAGGCCTATTTTTCACCCATGTAGAAATTTTAGTCTCCACATGTACAGAGAAGCAGACCAGAAAGGTTAGGAAACTATAGTTCCAAACATACCAATGATGTCAACAACTTGATAAACATAGACTTATGCCTTTCTCAAATTCTCAACACATGCTTACCATTCTAAGAGCCTGCCCTTATGTGGCAGAGCCTATATCCCACAAAGGTAGTCATGATACAGTCTGGTGACTTGTGTGAACTAATTTGTATATGCTGAGTCTGCCGTGCTGCTATGAATTCTTTTGTTTCTACTCTTCTTTTTTCTAACATGCAAAGTTCCCACTATATTCTGATGTTCTAAGCAGATGACTTGGACAGAATGACCCTCAGAGATTGACCTCTGTGAGGCTACCTAAAAAATAAACTCCAAACTCTTGTTTACTGAGAATGTATTTAGCTGTTTTGTTTAAAAGAAATCACATTGTTTCTGCAGTGCCCACAAACAGGCACAGCATTTTCAAGATAAAAATACATCCATCTCTCCCCATAATCGTTTTCTCTACTTCCCTCTTCTTGTATTCTTTTATCAAGTGCTCAGGGCTTCCATTTTCCTCCTGGTTCCAGAGGTTTGTATTTTGACTTTTTACTCATACCTCCATATTCCTCATAAACATCTATTCAGAACCTGTTGTAAGCTCCATTCATCCCCTGCAAGTTTGGAGATTGTCCTCCAGGGTCTGAAAATTCAGTTTCTGATACTATTTATTGATGAGTGCATCCCAAGAAGCAAAGCTTTTCTAAAAAACTCTACATATGTTAGGAATTTAAGAAACAGGCAAATCATGGGCATCAAGTAATTTCAAGAACTTTCTAATTTCTTTATTCTTCTACTCTTCTCTAATTTCCATATAATAATATATGATCAAATGCTTCCACTTCTAATCCTTGTCTTTTAAACATTTTATTTGTTTGATTTAAACATGATCCTATGTTTCCACTGACAGAAATGGATCGAACTTAAATGATAAAACAAGAAAATTGGACATATATTAATATAACCTTTTTCATGGAGAAAAAAATCAAGTCTCTGAGAATAAGGTCCTGAGTAAAGCAAAACAAAGCAATGGTTGTAGAAATTGTGCTTGTGTGAAAGACAGACTTAGAGGAAATAAAGACATTTTTGTTATGTTAGTTGTGTTAAAGTGGTAGAAAGTGTAAATTTGAAGTCATGTGGTGCAATTTCATATACTTAAGATTGAAAAGTGAATCCCACCAGGCCCAGTGCATTCCAAAGGGTGTGATATATTTGAAAGAAAATCATGGTTTCAGAAAAATAAACTTTTCACTATAGAGCTAGTGGAGGGGGAAGGTTCAGCAACTCTATTACTAAAAGACTGAAGCAGGAAGTGGTAAAAACCACAAGAGCAACACACCCATGGTATACTGTGTAAGTATTAAAGAGGGCTTGGTACCTTTCAATGGAAAAGAAGGCTTTGAGTGGGGCTTGGAAAAATGATAGTACTTAATGAAATAGAGACACGGGGAATATACGTGAGGCAGAAAAGATACCTTGAGTACAACTAAGGAATAGGGGTGATATGAATATGAATTGGGGTAAAGGAATAGTTTAACTATCTTTCACAGTTATCTCCTGAAGTATCCTGGTAATCCTAGGTAGGAAAAATATAGTGAACATCAATTTAGAGATAGAATAAAAAAAGAACTATCAAGTAAACAAAAATAAAATGACAAAATGCTGTTTGTGGTTTGCTGTAAATTAGCTGCTTGAAAATGTTACAAAGCTCTTTCTTTGAGAACTCTGATATAAATTAATTCCTATGTTTATTTTTCCAAGTAATATGATCACAGTGGTGTTTAATATTTGTTTTCACATCTATAATTTGTCTAAATCTTAGAGATATTTATGGAAGAAACTCTGTCTCAATAATTTTTGAATTCTCCCTGTCAATAAGAATGCCTGGAGTACACTTGCTTTCCCATGTTCTGCCTGCTACTCTTATTGAACTGAAACCAAGCTCTAGTCATCTTTCTCCAGCTTCTGGCACACAGCCTGCTATATAACAGGTGCATGATGCTTGCTGGACTTAAATGAATTAGGTGACTTCCTGTGCCCTTGGTCCTCTGTGACTCCATTTTTTTTTCATTTGTAAAACAGAGAAGTAACAGTACTATCCCCTAGATTTGTTGTGAAGATTAAGTGAACTGTTAGTACAGTGTCTAATCCTGAAAAAGATGCAATAGTTTTAAGTTTTGTAATTATTACCAGTTATGGCTTGTCATTAAGGTTTTGAGATCTGCTGCTTAGTCTCACTCAAGGTTATCTCTTCTCCTAGGGAGAAAGAGCCATGCCTAATTTTTTTTCACTCCCATGCCCCATGTACTGGATAGTTTTATGTCAACTTGATACAAGCTAAAGTCATCTGAGAGGAGGGAAACTCAATTGAAAAAATACCTCCATAAGATCAGGCTGTAGGGCATTTTCTTATCTAGTGATTTATGGGAGAGGACCTAGCCCACCCTGCATGGAGCTATCACTGGGTTCTATAAGAAAGCAGCCTGAGCAGGCCACAAAGGAGAAAGTCAGTAAGCAGCACCCCTCCATGGCTTCTACATCAGCTCCTGCCTGCAGGTTCTTCCTGCTTCATTTGAGTTCCTGCCTTGGCTTCCTTCAATGGTGGACAATGATATGGAAGCATAAGCTGGATAAACCCTTTCCGCCCCACGTTGCTTTGGTTATGGTGTTTTATCATAGCAAAAGTAACTCTAAAATACTCAATAGTATTGTCTTTGCTGTGGTTAGATGCTTTGTGAAATGTTATATCTGCAGCAAAGTTTTGAAATTATACCCTATGATCTAGAGACTTCCTGAGAGGGGACCTGACTTATATTCATCTCTAGGCCCACACGGGACATAAAACAATACATGCTTGATGAAAAAAAAAACAATAGTGCAATCTACTCACCTCTGCCCAGTTTTCTCTTACATGGACTATAAGAACCCAAATGTCCAGTGTCTGGACTTTCATTTACTGGTGTCTCGGGCTCAGAGTCTAAGAAGATCTATGCTGCCCTCCTACTTTTCCTACTAGCTTTCAGTCTATCTTTCTTAGTTTGGGGTACTTTTAAATAGACTTACCTGTACTTAATTGATACTAATATTTCTATAGTGACATCATTGGGAAATTAGAGGCATACTACCATTTGATGGTAGACAGACTTTTCTTTCTTTTAATACAAGATATTGCTAGAGGTTGGTTTAGTTTATTTTCAGAAGTCTGGTACTATGCTAGGAAATTTCAAAACACCTTATTTCATATTTCTGGAGATTATCAACATTGTTACCATTTTACAGATGAAAAATCAACACCATGAAAGGGGGAAAATATTCTCTTGGGATTCTGAGTGATGGCATGGAGCTACATTCCTAGTCAGCCATTTGATATGCTATAGTTGATAAGTTTTGACATTTGCAAGTTTGGGTATGTAAAATGCATTTTAGCATCATCATAAGTTATGAGACATTGGTATTAATCTCAAATTAATTTTCTGAGACTTACACTCAAGGATTTCACAAGTAGTTGGATATTCTATCCTCTCTGTAGGGCTCCCTAAGTCAGCAATAAAATCAATCATTCCACAAAAGTCATTTCTAAAACACATTTGTTTCCTGCATTGTCTTTGTGCCTATAGAATGATAATCTATCTATACATTTTCTGCTTAGTTCTTGTCAAACACAAAAGCAACAAATAATGCCTTTAAAAATGACACAAGCCATAGAGGAATACCAGGGAAGTCAAGGAATCTACACACTGATGATATGGGAGAAGAGGCTATGCAGCATAGTGTGATGTTAGCAGGTTTAAGTCATAAGAGCACATGAAGGGCCAACTCTATTTCTATTCTGAAGTTCAGCTTCAGAGCTAGTAAACCAAAAGTACTAAGCATCAGCTCACTCCTGGGTTCTCAAGTACACAGGGAGTGAACTAGATCAGAAAATAAGATCAGAAAGTAAGATTTATACTTATATGATATGCACATGTTGCTTTTGTTTGTTTTTACTCCTCTTTTTAACTTTTTAGACTTATTGTAAATGGAATTGTGCTTATATAATATATCTTGATTGCACATTTTTCTTTTAGCTTTTAAAATTAGCATGCAGGTACTAGATACTATTATGGCATTTTTGAACAAGGTGAATTTTAGTAGAATCTCTTGCCCCCTCATCTCTGATTAAAACTTTGCTATTTTTAATCCACACTTGTAGCTTCCTCTGTAGTGTCTTTAGCTCTTTCTTGTCTCATGTATTCCTTTGTCCATCTCCCCCCCACCAAAAGAAACCCTAGGGAGTGAGATATAAAGCTAATCAATGGTAACAGTATGAATTCGATATATTACTAGATACCCATTTTAAACACAGTAGCGTCATAGGCTATATCAAGGTATTATTCTTTTTGTAAAAAAAAAAATCTGCGCTTATCCTGCTTTCAAGAACAAAGCAATGTTGCTATAACTAAAAAAAAAAAAAAAAAAAATACCTCCAAGAAATCTAAAGCATGAGGAATGTAAGAGGTGGCACTCCAGATAAAAGATAATCTGGCTTACTTAAAAAAAAAAAATACTCATCCGGCTTCAGGAAAAAGAAGCCTTAAAATTATTTGCACAGGTGCTGGCTCGGATTTCTATTGAATCTGGCCTCAGTATACTTCCAGATACGCCTCTGACTGGACAAGGGAAGCCAATGGGTAAAGAATATGTAGGACAATTTATGACCTTTGTTAGATTTTCTCCTGGCCTTTAGCTTGGGATGGGCCAGACATATCCTCCCTGGGAGATACACACACACACACATATATGTAGAGAGAGAGAGACAGAGAGAGAGACAGAGACAGAGAGAGACAGAGAGAGACAGAGAGAGAGAGACACACACATACACAGAGAGAGACACACATAGAGAGACAACAAACACCTTAAAGTCAAAAGCCTGGGAACTTGGAGAGTGACCTTAGTATTCCCCCTACAAATGATAGTGGCTCTTCTGGTCACCAATTAAGCAATATTGAAGATAAGTAGTTGTCTGGGAATTTTATACATCCTCCATTTTCTTTATCCAGAGGATTACCACTGTTACCACATTCTACCTTTGTTTTTTGTCTAGCCCAGGAAGACCTTAAGTGTATGCAACTCAATGATTAATATTTATTCTACAAGAAGGGACCAAAACTTACTGGGAAATAGAAACTGTATTATACATTATTTGATACTTTTAACAGCCTCATGGGATATTACTGACTTCACAGAGGCACAGAGAAATTGAGTTCTTCAAGGTCATGTATCTATTCCATTTTAAAGCTAAAATTTGACCTCTGTCTATCTAGTTCCCAGGGATGGTTCAGGCAAAGTGTATGAATAGACAAAAAAACACATGAGATACTTATAAAAATTAAAAAAAAAATAATTCTTAAAATCATTGTCTTAAAAAATCAATTGTTTCCTATATGTGAATTTGAATATATATTCATATATATCTGTTAAAATACTTAAGAACATTTAGTGTAACCATTTATGCATCAGATGGGGGTTTTGATATGTAAAGAGACAAGTTACCCTGAAGACCACACATAAACTAGTGGCAGAGCCAGAGCCCCATCTGGTTCTCTTACATTGCATTTTGTTTCTCTACCTAGATATGAGTCTGTTTGCACAAAGCCAAGAGACTAAACTGGGGCAGCTATGGGGACGAAGCCAGGCACAAAAGGTCAATGCAAAACTTCTCAAGAACCTTGCTGCAGCTGGTGAGATTCCACAGGATGACCTCTAGCCTCAATATTCCCCCAAACAAGCCTTGCCCTCACATAACACATTAGCTTAGTTCAGACCTTCCCCTCCTTTTGAAGTTTTTTTCCTAACTCATTGTACCTGGAAAATCCTTGTGCATCATTTCAAGGCCCGAGATCAATTGTTACCTCTCTTGTGACATCGTAGGAATCTTTACAAGCAAAATAACTTTTTTCATATACTGTTTTCTCAGATAATTTTGCACTTAATTCTAGGGCAGTACTGTCCTCACCACTGTAATGATAACTATGTAATCATTAATGATAATATGTAATGATAACTATGTGACACATTATGTTCACAGTAATTAACTATATGATTCTGGATAAATTAACTCTTCTGTGTCTTAGCTCCCTGAACTGTGATTGAGAGCAATAACAACATGAAACTGTTGTTGTCTGGAAAACATTTAATATATTGAGTGTCCAATAAATAGTTTGTGTTCTTTGCTTGTATATCTTATACTAGTGCCTTCTATACCTAATTACAGTAGAAACAACACCTGGATACATGAACATGGGGAAAAATCAGTCATCAAATAGCAATGTTGGAAGTTACTGTTGTTTGGATACTCCCTTATGAGTTTATAAAGTCTTTATAAAAAAACTAGACCAGGATTCTGAAATCTTCTGTGGGTTCTACATCTCCTGAAAATCACATGGAAGCATTGAAAAATCTCCCTTAAAAAGTTCACATATCTACACAGATCTAGTACAAATTGGCACTCACTTCAAGAGATCTTACAAAGCCCTCTTACCACAGACTATCATCATCACCCATTCTCTGGTTGTGTAGGAAGACCTACAGTTACAGAAACTGCTTTACAAAGATGGTTTATTTGGCCAACACATATTGGAATCCATAGTTTTTGTTTGTTTACGAGAAAGAAAGAACATGAATTTGGGTGGGTAGAGATCTGGGAGGAGTTGAGGAAGGGAAAGAAAATAAACAAAACCTACTGTATGAAATTCTCAAAGGATAAATTATAAAAACATAAAACTGTGGTTGAAGCAGAGAGTGTTAACAGGGACCAAATGTCTTCTAGGAGTTGTGCTGAGTGCTTATGAGGCTGCCTCACATTGTTCCTAGGCATTCCGAGATAACAATCCTCATGTTTCTGCTGAGCAGCTGTCAGACAAGAGAGCATCTCAGTCAAGAAACATTGATGCCATTAATTAGATGTTAAATGAACCAAAAAAAGTCACTTCCTCTTTGTGGATCTTAGTGTTGTCATCCACATATAATTCAACAGTTTGACTAGATTGCTTATATTTTTAAGTTCCCTTTCTTCAAATCTACTAGGGAAACACTTAAAATTGCCATGATGCTAAGCACTATAAACCTCTTAAGAATTCTCTTTTAAAAAACAAACAGACAAACAATCAAACATGAGCCTGTTTGTGATCTGTAGGAATGTGTTTGTCTAAATTAAGAAACTGTCAGAAGTGCCCAGTTTCCAGCTTCCTCATCCAGATAACACAGTAAAACTAAGTCCATTCACACAATGAGATATACAACAGGAGAGGAAAAAGGAATAAAAATGTAAAAGTCTGAGAAAGAAAAATCAATACTTTACCCCTGTTTTCTTTCTCTTTTTTTCTTTTTAGCTTCCTAAAATTTTTTTATGTGTTTCCTGACATAAGTCTGGAGGAAAAAATGAATTTCTTTTGTGCCGAGCCTAACTAAAAAGTCAGCAGTGTGTTCCTCTGCAACAGCACTGAGGAAAGGGCCAAGGACCCATGTGTCTATTATGAACATACATCCTGTTTCCAGGCTCTTCTCTTAGCTGTGTGATGAAGATTAAAAGTTCACATGAGCACAGAAGGTAAACTGTGCTTCCTGTTTTGTGGTTGCATGATAAGAGTGACTTTAGATCTACCCAGCTTGGTTTCAGAAGAAGCAGAACTCTGACTTCTCAAGAGTATGAGATGGTAGAAAGATGATGGTCCACATGTCCCTTCTAATGAAGAGAATTGCTGATGATATACCAGCTGTTTCAGGTTTGGGGCACTTTCTTAGGAAGCCAATCTCCACTGTGATAGCTGTACCACTTGGTGACTCTTTGTTTTCTCTCCAAAATACTCTTGTCTTCCCTCACTTCTTTCAGTTTTACTATACTGTCTTGATCTTTCTCACTGCTGTTTTGCTTGATTCTTTAGACATGGCATTACTTTCTTCATTGTTTCAGTATATTTAAATAACTGTGGGGAAGGTTTGGTGTGTAAAAGTGAATGCTGACTCAGGTCCAGGCAGACCAAAGTTCAAATTTCAGCTCTTCAAAGGAGGAAAACAGGTTTTGTGGCTGGAGTATTTGGGATTTTTACTTATATGCAGTAAGTATTTGGGAAATACTGACTGTATAACTGAGTAGATTTATAAATAGGTATTCTCTTATGAAGTGTTCCATAGAGACAGATACTATGCCAGGAGGTATCATGAATTTTCTAGAGGGCATTAATAATCACAGCACAGATAGAAATAAAAGGGGTGAGAAACCTGCTCCTTGTCTCCTTCAGAAAGATTTCTTTGCCCTTCCCAGTTTTCTAGTTAGTGTTTTGCTATCTAGGCTAGGTCAATCTGAAACTTACAATGTAATCTACACTGGGGTGCTTCAACTTGTGACAACCTTCCTGCCTCTGCCATCCTGAAAACTGGGATCACAGGCATGAGTCACCACCATACCTGGATTATCAATTCCTTAGCTTTAGTTCTTTCTAGACTTTTCAGTTATCTAGTAAGCTCAGAACAGTTACATTTCTAAGAATGGACAGAGAGGGAACATGAACACCCAAATAACAAGTTTCAAAATGTTCACACATACTCATTATCATGAAGTCATGATGACTTCTTGCAGAGGTCAGTTATCTATGTTTCTTGTTATGGAACTAGATCTCAAAGAAGGCAGACATAACTACTATGTCTGAAGAGGCTCTTACCTTGCAGTGGAAACAAACTATGAAAAAGAACTACATGATATTTGAAAATCACCAGGAGGACATTCTCCTGAGAGATTGAATTTCTGTCTACAGCATACTTGTAAGCACTTAAGTGCTCATGACAAAGGACTGAGGAATCAGTTAGATATGGGAGAAGGATGTAATAGATACAAGAAATCTTGTAAGTAGCAAATTTAATGTAAACACTACAGATAATTAATTAATGGTGTAAGTGTTATGGCAATTTCTTGGTAATAACTGTTTAAAATGAACAATCTGTAAGTAAGCAGCCATAGGCTACTATAAAGCATCAGTAGAAAATTCTTTGCATGGGTCACAAATTTGGCACTGACAGAGACTTAGTCGGCACTAATTAAAATAAGTACCAGAGCAAAATTATTTATTCTATAAGCCTATAGTTAATCTTATTAATAGGAAATCAAAATTAAGCAAGAAAACTTGTAAAGTCAGAGCATCTTGCAGTAATATATGACTGATCCATAACTCAGGTGGCCACTCAGACTTTACTCCTGTGAGATAGATTTTTAAACATATATATATATATGTTTAAAATATATATATGATATATATATGATATATATATGATATATATATCATATGACATATAGTTATATTATATAATATTGTATATTAAATATTAATATACATTAATATTATGCATGTCATAATTATTCAAAAGGTTATAAAGTTTAGACAAATGTGTAAATTTTAAAAAATTTTTCATCCGAGGATCTTTTAAGATTGAGTGATACAATAGCTCATTAAAAAATCCCCTTCTAGAATGTCTAAACTTATTTTTCTCCTGTTTAATAATGAAGCACAAGAAGCCACTATACTAGGTATTCTATAAAACGTTGACAACTGGGAATAATTTGTAACGGTGATGTACTCTAGATTGTTACATAGGTATAAGGAGGCTAGGGATGAGTAAAATTTATTATACACATTTTCAAGTACAAGAGAGACAACCTGAACCAAAAGTCAACAAACTGCCTCCCACAGGCCAAATCGAGGCTATCACCTATCTTTGTGAGAATAAGAGTTGAGAATTTCTTTCTTTCTTTCTTTTTTTACGGGTTTACAACACCAAAAGAAAAATAATACTTAATGGCATGTGAAAATTAAGTGAAGTTCAAATTTTAGTGCCCATAAAATTTTATTGGAACCCAGTTACACCCATTAGTTTTTAGACGGTCTACAAAGGCAAGGAAGGCTGAATTGTTGAGATGGAGGCCAGGTTACCTGCATGGCTTAAAATATTTATTACCTGTCCTTTTATAGAAAAAGTTTATCTGCCTTTCATCTAGAATCTAGTCTGGCAGTAACATTTAAGAAAAAGAGAGATAAAAAGATAATCAGAGCTTTATAGGATGATCTCTGGGACTCATGGAGCCAGCCCTTTGGGGTCCAGAATACCTGATCAAGTCTTTGTTGAATCTACAAGCTGATGTTTCTAGTTGAATTAATTTGCCCCTGGGAAAGATTACTCAAAGAGTCAGGGAGTGAAGTGGACACTATCATACACCAAAAACTTGTTGTAAAACTCCAAATGAGGTAACATTCAATTCCACATGAGTTGAGGTGGGAAAGTGGATTTAAAGGACAGAAAGAGTTCAATAAAGGTTCACTTATATTTCTTCCCTCACAAAAACCTGGGGTGGGAGAGAAAATCAAAGCCATACTTATATAAAATTTGCCAAGGAAACTAAATTGGGACGTATTGTAAACATCAGTGAGGATGGTGTAATTCTTTGAGTTCAGAATGTAAACTACAGTTTCAGTTTTATGATGTGTACCAAACAGTGCACCATGTGTACAAAACAAATGGATGTGCAGTCTCAAAGGTTTTACTAGAAAATGTCTGAAAAATAGTAAATTTTCAAGTACATAATGTGCATAATGAATTAATTAACCCTCTTTGAAACATGATAATAGAGATGAGGATTCATATCCTGATTTTCCACACGAGCAAATGGAAAAGAAAGGAAGTTACTCATCCATGGTCACAAAGAGAATCTCAGTCCTCGATGTTAACCCAGCCTTTCCACATGCACTTTCAGCTCTTTCTGGCCCTGTTTGAAGATTGAGTTTTTATTGATCCAGGTCTAGCATTTACCATCTGCTACAAAGTCAAACTCCAAGCACATACAGGTATAAAATGCATCTGTGTTTGCTGAAACAATAGTGATGTTTCTAAATTATAGAATTGTCACAAAATTCTAAGCTGGGAAGACATTTATTTATTGAAAACCTCATTTTGGGGGGGTGGGGGAGGGGGTTGAAACAGGGTTTCTCTGTGTAGCCCTGGCTGTCCTGGAACTCACTCTGTAGACCAGGCTGGCCTCGAACTCAGAAATCCGCCTCCCAAGTGCTGAGATTAAAGACGTGAGCCACCCCTGCCCAGCGAAAACCTGATTTTATTTTTACTTATGCATACGTATGTGTGTGGAGGGGTGGGTGGGTGGGCAGAAAGTAGTTATAGATGACTGAAGGTAGCCAGGGAATCCAGAAGAAGGTTCTGAAACCTTCCAGATCCCCTGGAACTGGAGTTATAGGCAGTAGTGGGCCACTATACATGTGTTCTGGGAACTGAACTCTTAATTTTGGCAAAAGAAATCTGTTCTCATATCAAATGAACCATCTTTCCAGCCCCTGGAAGAATATTTATAAAATATATATATTCTAAAATCAGAAAACTAAAGCCTAAAGGGGGAAATTTCTTATCTAAATCTACCCAACTAAGTCTTTTGAACCAGTATAAAGGCACCACCTTTCTTTGATTTCCTGGTCTCTTAAGATAGTATTCAACATTCCTTCCCTGTCATTTTCCCAGTTACCTTACCCATCTACAAACACATTTTCTCTTCTGCCTATTTCAAACTTATTGGTCATTCCCAAACATATCCATTCCCACATTTATACACACATGACCTTCACCAATCCACTCTTTTCCAAATTAGTGATTTAACCTCCAGGGCCCATTCTTCTTTCAAGAATATACAGAGCCTTCCCTGCTCAGCCCAAATTTCACTTATCTCTCAGTATTTACAACTACAAGAAAATGTGGGACTATCCCTTCTTTTCCTTTCCAACAAGAAAACCTGGCCAGATTACAATTAACTTTGTGCAAAGCCCCCTACCAGTGACTGCTTTAAAATGTCATGCTTTATAAACCACCAAAGCTAAAAATGATTTTTTGTCTGACATGGCAGGCTTTTAACTCTTGTACCTGTGTCCAGGCCAGAGATCATTGACAAATGTGTAAAATGTGATAGCCAATGTGCTAAATACTCAGTCAGATTTAACTTAAAATGAATGAGGAAAACAAATATTTGTGTCTATACTCTTTTTAAGGCAGGTAGAATTCTAAATTTCAACACTTTCAAATAGGCAGTATAGACACATATTAAAATATTTAAAAATCAATATATGCTCTTTGTGGGTGATAATATAGTCTCCTGCTTTCAAGTAGAGTTAACGATGCTAGTAAACCCAAACCATCTATCTATCTTTTACAGGGAAGAGAAGAAACACCCACAGTATATTATTTATTATTATTTATTATTATTATTATTATTATTATTATTATTATTATTATCTGTTTTAAATATGGCCTTTTGAGCTATTCTTGGCTGGCCTAGAACTCACTGTGTAGATCAAGCTGGCCTCGAAATTGCAATTGCTTCCTGAGTATTGTGATAGTAATAACATTTTGTCTTATTTTGTTTTCCCATAAAATACCTTTCTATATCTCTCAAAAGACTGAGGAATGAAGCCTAGGGCCCACATTCCAAGGTAACCAAACATCTTAGAATGTTTCTCTTCTATGGCTCTGTAAGACATCCAGAGGTGCCATAGATTATCTAACAAAATCCTCAGTGTAGCATGGGAACCTTACTTTCATGTTGTTGGTCAGAAAAGTCGAATAAATCTTATAGGCTAGTGCCCTTGCCCTTGGCTGCCTCCCAGATGTTGAAGACAAGTCCCTATTAGGACTTGGAATAATTGAGTTGGTAGTGGCCTGGAAGCCTCTTCCTTGAGTGCTAGCTCTCATAGTATTCAAGTGAATTATGCAAGCAACCAAGAGAGAAAATCAAGGAGCAGTCCTACTCAGCTGTAAAAACTCTGAATGAAAATAATGACTAGTACAGAAAAATTTCCTCAAAGGTACAATAGTGACATTTTTGTTTTTCTCTGAGACAAGTTTCCTGATAGGGTATCCAATTTCAGGTGGTTAGCTGTAAACACACATACAAATAAGCAATGCTAAGTGAACTCAACAGGTTGTATTTATATATACACATCTATATATGTATATGTGTATGTGTATGTATTTATATACCAATAATCATTCAAGAAGAAGAAGTCATAAATTTGAAAGGGATTAGCAAGAACACAAAGGAGTTAGAGCAGGGAGATAGATTATCCAACCTCAAGTTGTCATTCTTATTTTTTCTTCTTTTTATTTTTGATATTTTTGAGATAGAGTCTCTACATAGCTGCTCTGCCTGTTCCAGAACTCACTATGGCCTCAAACTCTATGTCACAAGTACTAGGATTAAAGGCATGTGCCACCATGCTTTACAGCCCCCAAGTGGTCATTCTTAAATATATATCCTTATGACCAACACTAAATGGACACATATACATGTCTATGTGTATATGTGCATATGTGTATATATGTATATATGCATACATGTATAAATATGCATACATGTATATATGTATATATGCATATTATACATGTATATATGTGCATATGTCCACATGCACATAGGTGTATGTGCATGTGTACATATCACATATATGCATATTTAATATATATGTTTTATATATATTATATATATATTTGCTCCATGCCTGGATTTTTAAATAAAGCAAGCATATTCTTCAATAAGGATGTTTTCTGATACATAAACTTCTGTTGTCCAAACCATGGTCTTTAAGCAATTGCACTGTCTTTAATTGGTGTTATGGAAAAACTGTGAAATAAACTTGTATGATAATGTTTAAAAAAAATACCCTTTGGTGATCTTGATTTTCTTAAATAAAGTATTACTGAGTTTCAAGAACTTAAATGACTCCAGGCTCTGAACCATGTGGAGGTGGCTCTGGTCATAACCTAAGCTGCTCACTTGAACTCATTTCTCTCCTGTAATGTGGGGCCTCTGCTTCTCTCCCAACAGTGAGAACAGGATCACCTGTGACAGGGTGTTAGGAAGCAAAGGTGTTTCCCTGGAGAAGCTGGGGTGATCATCCTTGGAGCATGTTTTCACTTCCTTTCCTGATAGTTCTAACATAAATACTGCTAAGAAAGGAAAGCACTGCTTTAAAACTTTTTCTAAAGGTCTAGGTTTATGCCCTAGGGCCTTGAGTCTTACGCTAGTCTACTATGGACAGCAGCAATGGGCCATTTGAGAGGAAAGGTGAAACATTTGGCTCATTTTCAGTAATACCACATGCTGGTTGCCTCCTCATTACTTTGGGGAACTGGAAGAAAAGAAAAGGGTAGCTTTCTGTTTTGAATGTATTTCTTCTACCTACTAAAATGCTGATATTAAAATCAGTTAAGATTGGCTGTCAGTGAGGACCACAGTGTAAGGGTACCTGCTTCATACCCTTTCTCTTGTTGCCAAGTATTCCCTGGTGCTTCTGTTGCACTGAGTATATTTCTCTGGAAATGCATTTCTTTTCTGATGCTTATTTTGCAGGAGAAAGGGCTGTCAGTTTTGGTTCTGACTGAAACTCTCCTTGACCAGGTAGAAAGAAGAAAAACTTCACTGGCAGGAAGCTTACCCTTTTTGGTAAGCCAGAGACCAGGGCAGGGTTGCAAAGTTAAAACTGAGCCTGCGACCATGGTGGACCATGTAGGGGCAGCTTTCCAGTGTCTCTTTGAGAAAGGAGTACCAGACTGAGGGAAGGCAGTAGTGTGTGAATAAATGTTTAAGCCTCACCCCCACCCCCCACACCTCACCCAGTGATTAAGAAGGGAGGAATCACTAGACTACATTAAAGGTCTGGAGTGGAAGTTTCTGCTAGATGATGCAGGTTAGAGACATCATAATTAGTGCAGATAACAAGTAAAGGCTTCATCCCACTTAGCTGGATACAAAATGCAAGTTATGTTGGGATTCTGAACCAACTGTCATGTCCTGAAGGCAGTCCTCTGATGCTTCTCTCAGAGTTCTTACCTACCTTGGAGCCCTTATTGCAAAGAGAGGTTCCAAGGAAGCACCAACCAGGAGGGAGCAGGTGCAGACCCTGACAGTCTGCTGAACAGTGAGAACACTTCCTTTTCTGGGGTTAAAGCCAGGAAGCTTTTGGTAAGGAACACTCTCATATTCTCTACAGAAAACAGCCTGTAGACTCCATTGGGTTTTCACCACTTCTAACCTCTCTAATAAGGACAATTTTTTTCCTTCACTAGGAAGCAGAGTTGAAAACAAGCAGGAAGGAAATTTAATTTTTCAAATCATTAATTCTGCTTTCATTCCTAGGAGCCACCAAGCACCAGCTGGGGCCACCTACATCACCTCCATGGCTTGTACAACCAGGGCAGCCAACAGAGCTCAGCAAATACAACCATGCACTTCTTTGATCTTACATGTACTATGAGAGGGCCCTTTCTCATGACTCACTCTCTGGGATTATCAGAGGACCCTGGAAGGTCACTGTCTTTCTCTGGGAGGCAAAAGCGAAGGGAAAAATATCAGGAAGTAGGTAAGACATTTTACCTTCAGCAGCTCTTTTGAAGAAGACCTTGCAGCTGCCACATGTGAGAGCTCCATAGTGACAGCCAGAGGCTTCATCTCCACAGATCAGGCAGGTCTTCTGGGGTGGAAAGTAATAGTCGATGGGCAAAACGTGGTCCCTGGTACTGTCCAAACTGAAAAGACACACGCACACACACACAAAACAAAGCAGCATATGTCAGTGGGTGGCAGAAATCAGTCAGAACTCTATGGGCTTCTGAGAAACTATACATATAAGTGACTATTCTGTGTATTGCTCAAGTGAATTAGTGTGAAGCTGAACCATTTCGAGACCTTCTCTAAGCATGGTGTTTGTAAGGTTTCCCATGATACTGGCAGGAGGACACTTTGAATCCTGCCAAGGAATTAAATTCTGAGAGAGTAGCCAATCTCATGGGCTCTGCATTTGTAAGAGAAGGAAGATGACTGGAAACCTGAGGTTAAGGTGTCAACTTAATGTGATGCACTAATGACAACATATACAGTCATTAAATGGCATGAATCTAACTCTATATCTTACTTCTTCCAAAGAGAGGCCTATAATCAACCCGTATCAAATACCAGAAGAATTTTATATATTTTAGCTCTTGGAGCCTGGAGTCTTACCTGTAACACGGCAATATTGTCACCAGTATCACTGTATTATTGCTATGACAACATGAATCAGATGTATGAGTTACTCTTGATATTAATATACAAGTAACGGATAAATTAGTGCTCTCATACTAGTTTTCATTGTGTTTTGTATCAATTCTTTTGCTTTCTTCTTGAGCCTCTCAGTGTCACATGGGCTTGTCCCTTTCCCTGTTCTGTAACAAAAATGTAACAGAATCCTTGTACCATATACTTTTCCTGAGAAATGATACACAGCACTGTTGAACATTTTGAAGGATGCTGTCAAAACCTTTACAAGACTTCCAGGTTCCCTGGATGTGGATCATGCTTTAGAAGTCACCTAGTCCAAATTCTTAGCTCTAAAATATGTGCCTACAATTTTCAGGTAGATGTGAAAGTAAAGAGATAGAAAAGCAATTCTAAACTCCTCACTGTATGCTAGTTCTCCATCTCTTTTAGTAATGAATTCATTTGTCCAAATAGAATATGCTGCTTGCTAGCCAAATACCAAATTTTGTCTATGTTCCATGTCCTATGTCAAAAATTAAGTAAAATTTAAGTGACCTCTTACATTAATCTGCCTCAAAGATGACAATTGTCCACACTCTTAGCTGTAGGACTACAACTTCCATTATTTATCTGTGTTTCTCTACCAAAGAAGGAAGAAAAATGAGCCAGAACTAGAGCTTACTTCTTGTGCTTAGTGGTTTTATCACCCCGTAACAACCAAACAAAGAATGATTATTTTCTCATTAATATTGAACAGAGGAAACAAGGAAGAATAAGAAAGGACAGGGTTAAAATGATTTCATACCAAGCCATATTTATCTCCTCCTAAATTCAATATAGTTTTTCAAATGTCTTCTCACTATTCACCTCTGCTTTGTACTAATGGCTCTTTGTTTTCATGCTTAGTTTAGTCCCTAGAAGCCAGAAAAGTATTCAGTTCTTTTCCCTCCTGCCCCAAATGAAAATCTCTGGCAAGGCACAAGCAAAGAAAACTTAAAATGGTGGCCATTATTCTCTTTCAAAAGCCTTCATTTCATGTCATAACTAAAAATTAAACTGAATCAAGACTGGCAGAACCACAGGTTTCAAAGGAAAGGAGTCCATTTCAAATATGCAAGTCAGCCAAGTGCAAAGAACATCATTCACTGTTTTGGTTAAAATCATTCACTTGGGTAAATATTGTGCCTCCATTTTTAGTCCAGAAAGCAGCAGAAGAAAATTAGTGTTATGTTCTTTCCCTTTTGCAGCTTACTATCTACTACAGCAGAAACCCAAAGGCATGGAAAGTAAAATAACACAGGAAATAATAGGATTTCTGACTGCTACATAGATGAAAGCAGATAAACAACAGGATTATTTTTAAAGGATACAAGTGTCCATACAGGTAAGTAACAATACTACTAACATTTTTTAGGTACAAATTACATGTCAAGTTAACAAAGTAGAAAAATATAGAAAATAGAAATTATTCTTCTGAAGAAGACTTTAAGAAAAGAGTTGTTCTTTAATTAGTCACTTAAGCAAGGTAAATTTGAAAGCTGTGTGATGCAAATTCTATCTACATTACTATAATACTGCACACTTCAGTTTTGTTAGGAGAGTAGGTATTGTATTATTACAAAGTTAAAGAAATATATTTTATCTACATCAAAATTTAAACTATAGTTAGTGTAATTTAAATAATCTAATCAAATGTATACCTAAGAGAACATTAAAACAATCACCATCTTGTTGAGTAGACATGTACTTAAAAAGTGATACCTTAAAAATTAGTAAAAGAAAATGGGAGCGAACAAAACTAATGAAGATGATTTTAGAATCTAGCCTTTATGGGCTACACCTCACTTTGATTAAATGCCCAAATAACCGCAGGTTTCACTAGACACATTTCTCCTCTCCTTTGTCCCTTCTCCTTTCTCCTCTACTCAGTTCTCTGAAATATTTTGGACAGCAGCACTCCTGACTCTGTCTTTGTGTGAATAAGGGCATGCAGTGGTTCTGACTCATGGACTAAACGTTGGGAGATGAAAAAAGATGAAAATAAAAATTCTGGCTGTGGTTCCTTTTCCCAGATTCATATTCCAGTGAAACTTTTGCACATGTGACAAGGAAGCACATGCATGAATGCTCATAGTAGCTTTGTTTATAGAAGCAGAAATGCCAAATATCTACTGACAGGAGAAAAGAGAAATGAATTTTGGCATATTTATTCAACAAAATACGAGCCATCAATGGCAAAGACACTGACTAAAACCTCATAGGTAAATCTTACATACTAGTGTGTAACAGGCCTAGCTTATTAGAGGATGCATTTAATTTTGTTGTATAAATTTCCAAAAAAAGCAACAGTATTGTTAGGGAGTATATGTGAAATGTTATTAAAACTTAAGAGAACAATAGGTCTCAAATTTAGGGCGATGTTAAGCTCTGAGGTATTGCTGAAGAGGATGATCTGAAGATGAAGGAAATATGACACACTGACCACATGTCAGGTAGCATTTTAGGTTTTGGAGGATGGGGCAATGAACAAAGCTTACCAAAGTTTCATGTCCTCACAGACCTTGAATTCTAGCAGGCTTAGTGTAATGGTGTTAATAACACTGTGGGGTCTTTAATGAGAGCACATGAGTATTCATTCATTTTATCACTAGGCAAATAATTTTTATTATTATAAAACCTGAAAAGTTTTAATATCTTCTTAAATAACACTCTATATGCAAGCACAAAGGTTTGCTTTGAGAACAAGTGTATCATGTTACTTCCCCAACTCCCCAAGTTTACATGCTTACTTCAAGATGCACAGCTAATTAAATAGAAGTGGATTGCCAAAAGCTGTGTCCTGAAAATGCCAGGTCATCCTTGAAGAAAGTTGGACACATGGCCTTGAGGATCTTTCTCTCTCTCTCTCCCTCCCTCCCTTCTTCCTTCCCTCCCTCCCTCCCTCCCTCCCTCCCTCCTTCTGTCCCTCCCTCCCTCCCTCCCTCCCTCCCTCCCTCTCTTCTTTGCTTCTTTCCATTCTTGTCCCCAAATGTTCTTGTTGCCAATGTATTGAGATGCTTTGAAAGTTGGTCTGGAACCAAGGTGAAATGCAAAAGTTTCATAGCATTTTTTTAATTAGGCCCAGTATTGTTTCCTTATGAGAGAGAGAGAGAGAGAGAGAGAGAGAGAGAGAGAGAGAGAGAGAGAGACAGCTAAGTTCTAAAGTCCATGTACCCAACTTTCCTCATGGCTTTATAGCTAGTCAGACCTATTTTAGACTCCTCCAACTACCAAAGTTTGGGCAAACATTGTTAAAAAAATCAATTAACCATAAAAGTAGAAATTTATTTTCAGATCCTTAATATTGTTCTTATATATGTGACCATCTCATGTCAATAGAACACTCCCTTTGAAATTTTTTACCTTTTAATTAATTGTTGCATATACATAAAGCTTCAAACTCAAATAATATTAAAAGGTTAACACATTAGATGGAGAGAGAAGATAGAACACACACACACACACACACACACACACACAGAGAGAGAGAGAGAGAGAGAGAGAGAGATCTTGCCAACAACATCTCGTTTTCTCCAACTCACTTTCCTTTAATTATTTTCTTTAACATTTATTTTAAGCTTTGAAGTAAGTTTCTAGTCAGAATTTTGGATTCTCTTTATTTTTTAATCTGAAGATTGTTTTGTCCATTCTAGGATCCTTATATTTCAATAAGAACTTCAGGGCCAGTTTTCAACTTCTGATAAGAAAGCAGCTAGGATTTTAAAATTATCATTAATATATATTGTGCAAGGGAATAGGTTCACTGTGACATTTACATACCTGCATATGTTAGGTTTTGATCGTGTTAACAATCCTTTTAAAATTCTTTTGCTTCTCATTCCTAAGCTGCTATTTTGCTAGAGCGTTCCTTCATTCTTTAAATATTCTTGACACCTCAACAATACTAAATCTTTCAATATATCAACATGGGATAATTTTCTCATGTATTTCTATTTTTTCTATTTGAAATTACTTTCTACAGTGTTTTGTGATTTTCAGTGGGCCAGCCTTATACTTATTTTGTTAAATTTATTCATATTTTCTGCTATATTGGTAATAGTGAATGATCTGTTTTTTTTTTTTTTTTAATTTCCAGATTATTCTTTTCCAGAATATACAAATGTAGTTGGGTTTTACACATTAGTCTTTAATTCTGCATCCTGACTGAACTCTTTTGGTTATTTCAAATAGTTCATTATGGGTTTCTTAAAACTAAACCCTGGGTCCTACACATGCTAAGTAAGGATTCCTTCACTCAATTATATCCCTAGGGTCCTATCTTTTATTCTTAATATGGTATATCATATCAATAGATTTTTTTTGTGAAATGGAACTCACTAGGAGTTGGTGATAATTTTTTCTGTCGTTGTTTGCAATATTTTTTTAGCTATCAGTTGATTTATTCTGTTCTTGATGTTTTTGAATCTAAATTAAAGGGTTAGAGAGATGGGTCAGTTATTAAGAGCACTGGGGGCTTTTTTAGAGGACCAAGGTTTGGGTCCCAGCATGTGCATGGTGGGTTACAACCATCTTTAACTCTAGTCCCTGGGGATCTGATGTCCACTTTGGGTTTCCTTGGGCACCAGGCGTGCATAAGACATATATGCATACTTGCAGACAAAATGCCCATTTATATAAAATAAATAAGTTTAAAATCTTAATTAAAATCCAGGACTTATCCCAGGGTCTCTGACATGCTAGACAAGTGCTCTACTGCTGAGCTACGTTCCCAGCCCAAGGAGGAAGCCTAGCCTGGAACTCATCATTCTCCTGCCTTTCCTCTTTAGCATACCTTTCTGACATGCACTATCACAATAGCAAGCATGTTGTATCAAGCATGTTCTCTAAAGTAACCTATGTTTTCATTGTTCACCAGATAATTTGAAACCTTTTTTTTTAGGTTTAAATTTTGGTGCAACACATTTTCAGTTTAGAGTATCTCATCTCACCTGTGTGTGCTCCTTTGATCCTGCATTTGTTTAAGAGTTTGTTGTTCATTGCCATTCATTTGGGGATTTCCCAGTTTTCCCTCTATGACTGACGTCTAATGTTTTTCATCATAGCAAGATAACTTCGGGAACTTTTTGAATGAATGTTCTTTATATTTTCTTTGTTTCATTTCCAGAGTTCTGGAAGGGTTGAGTCTCATAGCTTTTGCTTGTAATTTTTGTTTGTTTTTATGAAAGGGTAGCTACATAAATATTCTTATTCTATCATCCTTCATGTCTCACTTTCCAAATTACACTGTATTGTACATGCTATAAAACTCATTCATATACATACACTATATCATGAAAAGAAAGAGCCAATAATATTTTTATTCATATATTCTTCTATTAATTTTTGTATTCAGTAACTCATGATATATATGAGACAACTCTGCTAAATGCTGGGTATGCAAAGACAATAAAGGCACTGGACATAGTCTCGAGGAGTTTTCATAATCTTAATCAGGGTTACAAAAGTAAAAACTGTTGCAAGAGGAATGCTGTACAAGGAGCCAGGTTGGGTCTGAGGGCTGTGCTTACTATGTTCTAAACCTTATTACTTATGACACTGGACATTTTACTATTGAATCTAGAGATCAGATGGCAGTACCTATTTCCCTAAACTTCAATTAAGCCTTTAGCTTGAGCAGTATATGCTGCTTCAAACAGTATACAAAGGTAAATAAAAACATTCCCTGAGCCGGGCAGTGGTGGTGCATGCCTTTGATCCCAGCACTTGGGAGGCAGAGGCAGGCAGATTTCTGAGTTCAAGGTCAGCTTGGTCTACAGAGTGAGTTCCAGGACACAGAGAAACCCTGTCTTGAAAAACAAACAAACAAAACATTCCTTGCTACTATACCAAGATAGCTGAAATGGTGACAGCAAGACTTCCTATCAATGTCTTGCCGATTTGACAGATCTATCCTTTTCTCCTGTTATTACTCTTAGAAATGGAGCTGAACAGATGAATGCTTATTATAGTCATATCCTTGCATTTCCCAAACCACATCTGCTATCTTCATTGAGCCAATTTTTCCCCAACAGTTTTTAAGTCATCATAGCCAATCAGCCATGGAAGAACTAACCAGATTGTTTCCTGCAGTGTCATCAAGTATTGGGGCAAGATCTGTTTCCATATTCTGTTTCCGGAATGCATTGCCAATGAAACAGGAAACATAAAGCAAGCAAGCAATCAATTACTTTTTTTTTAAAAAAAGCACCTCATTTTAGCTTACATGTTAAATCTTCCTATACTAAAACACTTCTCACATCTTTGATTTTAATTTTGGGTTATAAGAAGACTATTTACTGAGGGCTTGCTATGTGCTATGCACCATCGAAAGTGCTTAATTGTCACAATTATTACTATAGAGTACATAGGATGTGTCTATTTTAAAAATGAGGGATCCAGAGGTACCAGAGCATTTGGTAATGTCTTCAGAATCACACAACCAGCACATGGCAGAGCAATCTTTGTGCCAGCTAGCTTTAATATCAACGTTACATAGGCCAAAGTTATTTAAAAAGAGAAAACCACAACTGGAAATGCTTTTGTAATATTAAACTGGAGACAAGCCTGTGGGGCATTTTCTTCACTTAGTGATTGATTCAAGAAGGGTCAGCTGATTGCAGGTTGTGCTTACTATGTTCTAAACCTTATTACTTATGACACTGGACATTTTACTATTGAATCTAGAGATCAGATGGCAGTACCTATTTCCTTAAACTTCAATTAAACCTTTAGCTTGAGCAGTATATACTGCTTCAAACAGTATACAAAGGTAAATAAAAACATTCCCTGAGCCAGGCAGTGGTGGTGCATGCCTTTGATCCCAGCACTTGGGAGGCAGAGGCAGGCAGATTTCAGGCCCAGGCCAGGTTTTCCTGGGGTGCATAAGAAAGCAGGCTGAGGATGCTCTAGAGAACAAGCCAGCAACCTGTACTTTATCATGGCTTGTGCTTCAGTTTCTGCCTCTAAGTTCTTGCCCTACTTGAGTTCCTACCCTGACTTCCCTCAGTGATGGACTGTCTCCTGGATGTGTATCTTAAATATTTTTTTTGTCTCCAAGTTGCTTTTAATTGTCGTGTTTTATTACAGCAGCAAAACCCCTAAGATTTTCCTCCAAATCACACATTTTTTTTTCATTTTACATACAGAACTGTGTTCTAAAAACTATCACAGTTGGATAGTAATTAAAAATCTTTTAGTCCAATGTTACTCTTGGCCACACATTAAACACATACAGGAGCGTCCTTAATCAATGCCTTCATTCTGAATTCAGAATGTAACTTCAATGAGGTTTTGTGTCCATTTGTCCCAGTTACTCAAATGCTTTAATGTCCAGAAATATCTGGTATTGGCCTTGTTCACTTCCTTCCACATTCACTGTAAAATTTTGTGCCCTGAGAGAGACAGAGACTTGATGAGAATAAACAGGCCTGGCACTCTTAACTCAGTTGTTATCATTCCTAGGCTAAGGTTCTGTTGCAGAGTAAGACATGTAGTCTTATTTGGGTTATATGTGAAAGAGAAACATGGAACGTGCAAAAAAAGTCTATATAGTAACCCACATAATACAGCCACTCAGAGTTCAGAAAACTTTAAGAAATGTTAAAAGCATTAAGCAATACAAGTACTACCAAGACAGAGGTCAATCACTATGGGACTATCAGTTTGCTGGAACTTCTTTAACATTTATTGAGTTATCTAGTATATATCAGATACAAACTAAAAGGATCCAAAGGTACACATGTCCCTGATCCCTCTCTTAAGTCTAGTTTGTAACACTTGCTTTGAATGGCAGCAAGTGTCCTTAGACCCAAAATTCACAGATGAGGCAAATGAAGTTCAGAGGAAACACATATTCTAGTACACCGGAGTAGCATTGAAAGAGAGAAAAAGCAAAGAGTCTAAGGAACTGAGAGTTCTGAGCCTGAAAGCCACTTTTGCTTATCACTAGTCATGTAATTAGTTTCTTTAACTGTAAAATGGGGAGCATAACATTCCAAGCTCAGAAGGTTATTGTGACAAATAGGTCAGACAATACATGGGAAAGGGTCTGGCATACCATCCCCTAAAGTTGTTAACCTTTACCTGTTTTCACCACCTCACTCCAACTTCCCCTTGCAATTAGAGAATCTTATACTGTATAGTGAGTTTTATCCTGCTAGGCTGGATACTACTAGTTAAGGCTGAAAAGCAATAGCCAGTTAAAAACGCTGGGAAAACGTTCTACCTTTTAAAGCCCATTTGTGACATTGTCTGAGGCTAGGAAAACACATATAATTTGGCATAAGAAATACAATTTTATTTTTGGCCAAGTGTCTCTGTGCCACTGAAACTTAAAAGAAAACAGATAGCACCATGTGAACAAATCCAATTTGGTAACAGTGAAACACTGATTAGATTTGAATTTTGATTTGAAGCCAGGAAGCCAAGGTTAGACACTTCAAGTTGGTTCAAAGAATGTATAGGGGCTAGAAAAATAGGTCTATTGTATCACTGACCCACAACAGAACAGAACTTACTTTGATCTCTTAAACTCCAACACAACAAGAACAGCTATTAACTGGAAACTGAAGAAATCACCCTGTTCCCCCAAGTAAACAGACTCTTTTTTTATTGTGGGAAGAGGGCTTATTGACAAGGATTAAAAATCCCTGACCCTATTTCATTCCAGGATATATTATAATAAATAGTAGAATAGTAACACCTGGTATTTACTAGGTGCCCGTCCAACCCAGCTGGAAGTAAAGTTTAACCTCATTTGCCCTTTAGAACAATTAAGTGAAGTATGTATCGTCATTCTCATTTTATAGAAGGAAATGTTGGGGGTACAGCATCTTAATCGTTCTGCTCAAGACATATAAGCAGTAAATGGTTGCCCTACACTGTGAACTCAAGTCCTTTCTGACTCGGAAGGTAACCATTAGGCTATAGTTTTTTACAGCGTGTATCAGATTTTGTGGTGACTCAACACAGAAACTTTGAGTCATTTTGGACTTAATGTACTACACTTCCTCAATGCTTCCCACCTGCCACCACCATTCCTATCAGCCGATCAGTGACTAATATCTGTTAATTTTACAGCCTAAATGGTCACCATAGACACGTAATTTTATCTTCAAAATAACTGTAGCTACCATATTCAAGCCCTTTTGCTTCTTGTCTGATCTTCGCACAGGACCCCAGTGGCATTCTAGCAACAACAACAACAAAAAAAATTGCTTCTGTATCTCTTCTCTCTGACAGCTCTCAACAACTCATGACTCACTTGAGTGCTTCTAACTCATTGACACATTAGAATAACAAAAGGAGCTTATTAGTAATATCATTACTGCGCCTAGCATCTTCTTAGTCTAGAGTTACAGGTCAAATCTGAGTGTTTGTAATTCTATGAAATGCCTAAGTGCAAACCAAATGGCCGATAAGCTATAAATTCAAAGTACTCTCTGGGCATTCAAGGCTTATTCCTACTTCTTAAATTCACCCCTTCTGCAACCTCTTTCATATGGTGTGGCAGTGGTGTGAAGCCGCTGCAGTTCCTAACCCATCCTTTGCCATTTCAAGCCCTCTGCTTTTACTTCCACTGGAACTCAAACTCTCCACCCTGCCTCTGACCAACTGTCTCTTTCATAACATTACATCATTATGTAGGCCTCAGCAGAAGAGGCCATCAACAACTCCAGAAAGCCATCTCTGAGTCTGTATCCCCAGAAAGAGCATGTACATGTCCTTACGTGTGCAGTAGAACTCATCTAAAGAACAAGTATCTCCTGATCACATAACCTACCCAAGTGTCTGCTTTCCACCAAGCATTTGGCCAAATGCTGCTTCTTTTCTTTCTCCTATTATGACTCTCAAGGAACAGAAAAGTGCTTATTTAGAAATAGCCATGTTATCCCTCAATGGGCATCTAAATGTGAAGACTAAGGCAGATCGTGAACAACTTTTGAGCCGTAAATTGAGATGCTTCCAAACTATATCAGACAAATGAAAACTTCTCATTTCCACAAAACACCAAAGATTCCAAAATATCCATTCAGTCTTCATCTTGGCCATGAAATTCCCACTCACAGCTAAATTATATCTCTCAGATTCTTTCTTTTTCTTTAGCTGGTAGAAGTTGAGAATAATTACTTTCTGTGATCCTAAAGTACCAATCTCTCTTTGTAGATTACAAAGAAACACAGAGGTGAACAGGATGTAATCTAGGATAAAACCTGAGAAAGGACGTGTGTCATGCTTGGCATTTTTTGGAACTAGGTACTAGTGAGGCGGCATGGAGCTGGTGAACTGTCATTGTTAAATAAACAAAAACAAGTCGTTCAAGTTGATGAACAAGCACTTTCCATACTTTAAAGCCATCATGTGGCCTCTGGCGTGCTACCCTAGTATTTCATCAGCCCCAGTGATAATGAGACACACTGCAGCTACAAAGAGTCTGCTTTCCCTTTATGGGCACTGTCTATCCACCTCTGTTTCTGCTGTGGAATCTGCTGCTGTACAGATAGGAAATTATAAGACATTAGGAATTCTGTTACCAATGTGTGTGACCAGTCACCTTGTTTTCTGACTCTCAGTTTTCTCATTTTATAAAATCCATACTTGTAAGACAGTGCAAGTACATAAAGTAGGGTTATGGGGTCTGTACAGCCAACCACCTGATAAAGCAAAGAGATGAGTCAGAAGAAGGGTCATAGCAAGGTTAAATGCCCTCCCCACAGTAGAGCGGAAAGAAACAGTTACAATTTGAATTCCTTCCAATGTATCAGACTGCTTTCTTGTACTTAGAAAACAAGGCCTTTCATTAGAAACTTTAATTTGAGTGAATTGGCAACAACAACTTACAGTATTTCATAAATTTAAAAGCATTTGAACATTTATACTGATCCATTCTGTCAATGAAATTTTATTTGGCGCTAACATAAGCCAGGTACCATTGAGTTGAGGGTACAGTGGCAAACAAGTCAGATAAAATTCCCGACTATTATAAAGTTTCCACGTGTATTTGTGGTATATAAAACAAGTACGGAATGTTGAAACAAATAATTTCAGACACTGCTAAGTCCAACATTCCTCCAACAAATATTTTCATTCCATTTCCAGATGAGGAAAAGAAGGCAGAGAAATTAAGTGACTTTGCCAACCAATAAACAACAGAGTTGGGCTTGGGCCTAAAAAACTAGAACTTCTGACTGAGCAGGCCGTGTTCATTCTGCTTTATGGCCTTGCTTCTGGTTTTATTTTCTAGTAGTTTCTGGATAACCTAATCTTTAAGTTCTTAATTCGGTTAACACTGTCTCTGAAGGAAGGTGAGGCTCAGGCAAAATGGTTGGTGAGATTATGAGCAGGAGACCTACACACATAGTCTTTAATATGGGCCCAGAGTGTTTGCTGGTCCACTTGGAACTAGAGTTCCTTTGAAATGGCAAGGACTTGTTTTAGTCACCATTCTATCCTTGGTCCTTAGTGTATACATTGCCCTCTAATTAGAGTTTTGTCAAAACTTTTTTTTGAATCTATGAATGAATGAATGAACAAATAAATACATTCAGAAGTCTGAGGATTCATGTTTCTGGCAAAAAGGAGCCTCAGCTGCTTTCTCCCAAGAACAAAGTAATGTGGCAAGAAATAGGTAGGCCCTGACAGGGAGAAAAAAAGAGTGAGAAGTGAAACCAGGTCAGATGAAAGTGAACTGTTCTTCTCTAAGACATGGTTGAGAAATGGCTTTCAGTGGTATCCCCTGTACGCGGGTGTGGAAAGTTATTCTTTGTATACTGCACTTATGCAATGAATAAACAACCAATTTGCAACATGGTAGTTCTTACCTTCTGAACAATTTGGAGGCTGTAAAGAACAATATTCTGTGGGATTTTGGGCTGCGGTTGCCTGCAATCTTTTGATACACTTAAAACAAATATTCTACTTTGTATTTACTAGATGTTTCTGGTATTCAAATATTCTCTGAATACTTAGGATTGAGTTGGAGAATGAGAATGAGTCGGGGGGGGGGTGTCAATATTCACTAGCTCCCAATCCACTGAAGTATAGGAACATTTACCACCAACGTTTCTCACTGAATCTTCTTATCAGTTGTTGTAAAGATTAAAGAAGCTATTCCATGTCAAGTGTTTAGCACAGTGCATGGGATCTCTCTCTCTCTCTCTCTCTCTCTCTCTCTCTCTCTCTCTCTCTCACACACACACACACACACACACACTGCATGGCCAAATAGGTTTTAAGCCACAACTGTCTCTTAAGGTAATGGCAGACAACAAGGTTATTGAAATGTATGTAATTTGGGGAAAAAAAGACAAATGAGATTAATATAGAGGAATTGAAGATTATGGGAGAAGGGAAACATTTTTGTGTTTTAAACATCATCATTATGATTTATGTAGCAAAATGTCTATCCATTTAAAGTGTAGAATTTGATTGATCTTGGTGTATTTACAGAGTTGGACAACTATTCAATTCCAGAATAGTTTTATTTCCTTAAAGGCAAACACTACAACCCTAGCAGTCTCTCCTCATTCTCCATTTTCTGCAGCCTCTATGAACTGAATCCCCATTTTGGTCTCTACGAATTGGCCAAGCTTGAACATTTTATGTAAATAGAATCATACAAAATATGATGCTGATGACTGGCTCTCTTCATATTAAACTTTCAAGGTTCAGCCATTTTTAGCATTAATGCATGATCCTTATAGAGACATACTCTACTATGCTTATTTGTTCATTTTATAAACAGTTGTTTTGTTTCTACTCATGGATAATATTGATAATGCTACTATGCACAGTCATATTTAGTGTTTTATGTGACCATATATTTTGATTCTGCATATGTATCTAAGAATGAAGTAGCTTATATGTATCATGGTTGATTGTGAATTGTGATAGGGTATTTTTATGATTATCTTTATGTGCCCACTGGGTTTTGCCAAGCCAGAGGTACCTGTGTACATCTCTGCCAGCAGGCAGTGCACAACAACTTTGATTTTCCAACATCTTTGGCAATACTTGTCACTTTCTCTATTACTGTGGCTGCTGTTGTTATTACCATTCTAGTCAGTATGACATGGTAGGTCACTGTAGTCAGTACTTTAATTTCCATAGAGATGAGTTCCATTCAACAATTTCTATTTGTTTGTTTGCTTTGGAGAAATAGCTAAATTGAGTTTATTTGTCCTTTAATTATGAGAGTGTAAGTGTTCCTTAAATATCTTTCTTAAAACCCGCTTATTAAATTCACAGTTTGAAATCCTTTTGTCCCACTCTGTAGGTTGGATTTTTACTTCCTTGATTCTTATAATTTGAAGCTGAAAAGTGTTTTCATATGGCTTATTATATGATTTAATCTAGAGAATATTTCATACTTTATGTGATCCTACACACCTTTGAGTCATCATTGTCTGCACTTCTGACAACTATTACAATGGTTTGAAATCTGTTTCTAGGAGACCTGTTGTCCCTATGGCTGGCACCATTTTTCTTTTACCAGCATGGGATTTCTGTTGGGAACAACCCAATCCCCTTTTGGGGGAGTTTGGGAGAATCAATTGTTTCAACTGTCTGATAGTCAGATTGATAGACCCAAGAAGCTCTTTAGAATATCCTCATTTCTACCAGGCAAGTTACATAATGGTATTACTGTTAGGGTTAAGTTTACATCTTCTATATTGCTTCCCTTGACTATTTTGCTCCCCTGTTACTTTTTTATTATCTCATCATTTTGAAACATGCATATTTTCTTGTGACCAATTTTAACTGTTTTAGTAACTTCTTAAAAGTATAGTTTTCCCATTGATTGCTCTAAGGGATACATAATGTTTCTGGAATCTCCCTCAGATCTATATTGTTAAAACACTAATGAGTTGCTGAAACTACTCCTCTGTAGCTTCACTGTCTCTTCTTAAATAAGAACTGTTTACAAAGCTAGGTGTGGTGGTCTTCATCTTTAACAAATCTCAACAAGTTCAAGGCTAGCCAGGATTACATAGAGAGACCCTGGCTCCAAAAGCTGAAGAATATCTGATATCTATGATTTGTCTATATGAATTAGCAATAAACTAGTACATGCTCATGTCATTTAAGTAAGTTAAGTGAAAATGTATGCATGATTAATTATATAAATTTTTATGTCAATCATCAATAATATTAATACCATTTTGTCATTGCTTTTTGTTATTTTATTTACTATGTGATACCATTTATTTACTCTTTGTTAAACCTCTCTCCCTTCCTTTGTATTTTATTGTCAAAAGTATATCTATAAACTTTCATATAGAATTTTACTAAATGAAAAATACAAAATTAAGGAAATACAATCTATAAATAAATATTTATCCTTACTTTATTAGCATTTAACTAGTTATTTTCATTTTTATTGCAAAGTATGTTAGCTAATAACCAATTCTGGTAAGTCTTTATTTCACTTGTAATTTATAAAGTAGACTATTATTCAGCTCTGAAGAAAAATAGAATCACAAATTTATAGGAAAATGGATGAAAGTACAATATATAATATTAAACAAGGTCATAAAAATCTCAGAAAAATATCTGTTATTGTTGTCATTGCATATTTGCATATGTAAACAACTATACTTGAGGATATAGTATACTATGCAGGAAGGAGAACAAGAAATGATAAATATTAGGTCATAGGGAAGGACAATGAACAAATGAGTTATGAAAGAGGATATAAAGGTAGTTGTTTTGCTCTGCCATAGATTTCTTTCTGTGGTGGATAAGTTCATAAAACTGTAATTGGCAGTTAAAGTGTAAAACCTAATACAGGCTCCATAACTTCACAGTTCGGAAATTCTGTGAGATATATTAAACTTTGCTTCTTGCTAATCTTGCTGTGTAACATTTTTATTTGCAAGTCATTTTTAATAGTGTTTTAATAATAAGGAATAAATCAATATGTGAAAATCAGAATCAAAAGCTAATTATGCTTAATTCAGGATTGCTAGATGACAGGTTAATTTTATTGTTTTTTCCCCATTCTCTTTCTCTGGCTGATGTTAAGGTTCTCTTTATATTTGGTTTCTCCACTTTGACTCTGATTTGCCTGAGTGTCAGTCTCCTCCTTCTTAAGAATTTTCTTATGAGCTTTGCTGTGAATCTTAATGTTTTTAGCAAGTTTCTCAATATTTTTGTCAGCATTCTTCAAATGTTCTTTCTGCTTTGTTCTCTCCTTCATTTCTAATAATGTTATTACATTCAGGCTGGAGTGTCAGTAAGGTGTCTCATATGTCTTTGAGACTCTTCAATTTTCTCTATCATTTATCATTTTCCTTGCTACATTATAAAATATATAATATTTTTTATTATGTATTCAAATATTCTTTTTAGTTTCTCTGGCAACTGAAATTTACTTTGGAACTCTTTTCATACTTTATACATCTCATCTCTAGGCTTTCTATTCTTCATGTGATTATTGAAATTGTACTTTATGATTTATTTATTTCTAGTGTATTTAAAAGAGATTATTTTAAGCCGTTACCTCTAAGTTCACCATCTGTATTTCTTCCTGGATATTTTTTATTTATACTTAATTATTCTTATGTACAGGCATATTCTCCCCTCTCTATGCATGTCTCACAGATACTTTACATATTCTAACAAATCTAGACAGAAACTTGTCCTTTTCTGAGACTTGTTCTTTCCTGCTTGAGCATTTGTTTGCTTAGTGAACTGGTTGAACAATTACCAAGAATTCTGTTTCCACAACATTGTGGAACCTCTGATGATTCTGCTCACATTGCCCAGTGTTTTTATCTTTTAGACTTCTTTCTAATTGGTCAGCTTTAAATTTATGGTTTTTTTCCAATCAGAGATGCTCTTAAGCTCACTAAAACTTTTATGTTTTACTATAGGATGTGCTTAGATGCTGTTAAATGCTGTTTTCATATTATGGAGATTTTAAAATTTTGTCCCATATTTATTGAAGGATAAATACTTCCAATGTTTTCCTACTACTTCATTTAGGTACGGTAAAATCTTCTATTATACTAGAGACAAGTATGATTTTATTTTTAAGCTTAAAATTGTAAAAGTTGCTCCTAGATCAAGATATTATATTACTCAAGCAATATTTGGTCAGCTTGTGCTTTTCCAGGCTTATACTATCTCTATTTTACTAACAGATCCATATGTACCTTGACTGATGCTTCAAAGTCGATTCTGCCTTACATATTTTAAAGATTATTCCTGAATAAACATAATTTAGCATATATATAGTTTTCTACACACACAATGAATGTGATCTAATAATGACTCTTATAACTTATGTTTCTCTGATAACCTTTTCACTGCTCTGCTATTTTACTTGTGCCCAGTATCTAATCATAGAGCTAACAATTTATTCTTAGTTTATGATGACCAGTATGACTACCAATATGGTCTTCAATAAAGCCCATAACAAGAAACTTCATGCCTTATTCAAAATGAAATGAAAGGTTGTGTGCTCTCTGTTGTAATGGCCTTCCTCTCATCCCACAAGCAGCATCTCTGTGTCAGTGCAGTGTGGTGTCATGGCCAATGACATCCTCTTAGACTGATTCTTTCCCATGCTCATCAAGAAGCATCTGGGAATGATAGTTTATCCTTGTCTGTTTGGCTTGCTTTTCCCAGTGTGATGGTTTCTTCACCTTATATATGACCTGGGGCAAACACAGTCAGGAACCCAATATCCTGAGCTTATTATACAAGCGATGACGGTCTCATGAGTAGAAATGAGATGAATAAAGTTATTTCCAGTCCTTTTAGAAATTTGTCCCATACCAGAAATCTGTATGTGCAAAAGCAAGGGTAAATAAAGCTGCATGATTCAGGTTGCATGAGGATAAACTGGGCTAGAGACCTTAGATTGACCCTAATTACACTGAGGATCACAAAGAGGACATTAGAATGATAATAACCTGGGAAGTTCTGCATTCAAAGTAGATTACAGTGGATAAGTTTCTGAACAGTCTGATAGGATTTAGATTTCATCCAATACTTTGCCCAAACACAGAAACACAGAAAGCAGCCTACCTGATTCCTTTCAGTTCTCCTATTCATCAGATTAACACCTATACTTAATTCCTGTTAAAAAGAAAGCCACATTTTTACTATTTGTAACTACAGTAGCTAAAAAGGCTATGTTCCTTTAGTTATTTGTTTAACTAAATAACTAGAGCATATATATTTAACACATCCTTGTGTTTTTAATGAATAAAAATTACTCTGAAATGTAAGGTGCTTTATTTTCAAATATGTTGCATCTTTTGCTCTGAGTTGCTTAATTAGTATTTTCTTTTTAAAAAAAATAGTTTTTGTTGTTGTTGTTAAACAGAAGGAGCAAAGGAGCTAAGGAGTTGCAATTAACCCTTGTGCAATAACTTCCTATGTACCCTTTAGACACTCTTTCCTTCTTTAACACTGACTTCATTTTCCTTTATAAAGAAAAATTGAATATTTATGAGGAAATGAATGTTGAATTATGTCCTCTATAATGTCCCTTTTAACTCTCATGCCAATTATTAATGTTTTTTTTGTGAGAATACTTTTCAAACATGATTTAAATCAAACTTATCTATAAAGTTTCTGGAGTATGACCTCCAAACATTGAAACAATGAAGACAAGATTTCAATGTACCTTATCATTTAAGTCTGAAGGATACAAAAACCTATGAATGAACTTAAATGTGTTTTTCATTGGATATTTTAGTTACATTTCAGATGTTATCCCCTTACCCCATTCCTCCCCCCTGACCAGGAACCCCCTTATCCCATCCTCCCTCCTCCTGCATCTATGAGGATATGCCCCTTATCCTCCCCCTCCCACCTCCCCACCCTCGAATTCCCCCCCACCCCCAGCCTTCATGGGACCAAGGACCTCCTCTCCCACCTACAAGGCCATCCTCCCCTACATATACAGCTGGAGCCATGGGTCCCTCCCTATGTGCTCCTAGGCTTGTGGTTTAGACTCTGGGAGCTCTGGTTGGTTGGTATTGTTGCTCTCCCCATGGGGCCGCAAACCCCTTCAGCTCCTTCAGTCTTCTCTCTCACTCCTCCATTGGGAATCCCATAATCAGTTAGTTCAATGGTTAGCTGTGAGTATCTGCCTCTGAATATGTCAGACTCTGGCAGACCTCTCATACGACAAGGAATCAAGTTCCTCTATATAAAACTATCTCCATAAATATATAAGAAACATATAAAAAACCAAATAACTAGGGATTGGGCTAAGAGCAGGCTGCTCACATGGAAACAAATTTTAAAAAAATGGCCAATAAACATGTGAAATGATACTCATTTTCATTCATAGTTGAAGAGAGGTGACATAAATTGATAATTAACTATTATTTTTACCTATCATATTTACAAGGATTAAAAAGCTTAATAATGTCTACTATTTGTAATTTTGTCATAGGAATGCCAACCAGCACTTTAAAATGTAAATATTCACTTATTTGACTCTTTATCATCTAAGAATTTATCTGGTGTGCAAAAGCATTTAAGTAAAAATAAACAAATGACTGACAAAAATAGTGTATTCTGTGGAGAGGCTTCAGTGATCTTGATATATAAGTTAAAATCAAACAGGCAAATCAAAATATAAACAGGCAAAAACATAAACAGTTAATTCAATGCATAAATAAATCAAGCTAAGAACCCACATTAATAATAATAATAATAATAATAATAATAATAATAATAATAATAAAACAAATTGCACACAGAGTAAATAAGACATAAACAACATTTTAATGAAAATGGTGCAGAACAAAAGCTAGTAAATTTATAATGACCAGTATTAGTAAAATTTCACTTAAGGTAATATAATCACAAATGTTATTAAAAACCATTTTCAAGTTTATGAAAATTTAAAAGAACTAGGGCATGTTCCAAAGAGTCTGTTCATATTTTGCAGCTTAAAAACATCACTTCTGAAAGTGATCCTTAAAATCAATTTAACCAAAATGAATAGCCATGAGCAGAGCATACACTGTAACTGTATCCATAATATCTCAAAATTAAAATAAGAACAGCTGTCTAACAGGAAAAAAGCAGGTCAGCACAGCATGGTATACTAACTCTATGGTTAAAGTCCCCAATGTAACTTAAATATTGATGAAAATGTTATATATCTGCACTATTAAATCAGGCACACTAGTCACACGTGTGTATTCAGCATTGTTCTTGTGGCTATAATGATTAAAGAACAGAAAAATTAATTTTCCTTAATTTTATTTAGTCTAAACTTAAGTTTAATCAGTCACTTGGTTTGGGCACTAATATTTAAAATAGCATTAAAAATTAGAAGCTACAGCATAATGTGTAAAAGAAATTTAAATTTAAAAGAATTATAATATGCTAAAAAGTCACATTTCACATGAAGAATACATGGATACATTTTTTTCTTGGAAATTTTCATTATTTTTTTTTCAATTTTAATTTTTAAATATATTACATGATAACTTGAAATTTCAACTCAGTATAAAATTCTCAAATATGTACTAAGTTCATTAATATTGCTTCATTCAGTCAGTTTAGCATTTCCTTTTGAGAATTATAACTTTCACTTCTTTGCTAAGAGCAAAGGGATAAAGACCTATCTTTCCTATTCTAAAGAATATCAAGTTAAAAATACATCATGGTCAGTGAAATCCCAAAGGCCGAGTATGTTAAACTGATTCTACTAAAATAGAATAACTATGTAGAATTAAGAACATGCCTCTATTAGTAAACAGTGTAATAGAAAAATATTCAATCTTTTTTACTTTGGAATTTTGATGGTAGTAGTGTGATCTGCTCTAACTCTCAGTTTTACTTTCTATTTTGCAGATAGAAAAAGCAAAATTTCCATGTGATTAACTCCACTTGAAATAGCTCATTGTGGTTGTTAAGGTATTTCTACTGATCATAAGCAATATGAAACTTGATTTATAGATCAAGTCTGATTTCATGATGATTAGTTACCCCTGAAAAAGCATGTGGCCCTACTGGGCATCAAACTCAAAGACTGATATGTCAAGCCTATTTGATAGAAATCAAGTGTCCTATTGACTCTGGAATCTGAGGCCAAATTCAGTATGCACATGGGCAACAGAACAAGTTGAGTATAAGTGTGGTTGTAGCTCATGCAAGAATGAGTATCCTATCAATCCTAGAGTCAAACTCTGACAGGGCAGAAGTTAATGCCCAGAATCTCATGGTTCCATTTGATTCAGTTGTATGTGGATCCCCAGCCATCAGAAATTAAGTGGCATTTCATCTGGACAGCTCTGAATGAGAATATGAGTCACAGTGGAACCAGAGCATCTGGATAGAGAATGAATTGTTCTCTTTTATTATTTTTACTAATTCCTAACATTTGAATCACACTTTAAAGTTTGAAAAATGCTTTCAACCCATTATCCTATTTGATGTTCACAACAACCCTGTGAGGCAGGCACACTACTCAGTCCATTAACAACAGCTGCCTCAGAGACCAATGTTTGTATAACACATTGTCTTTCAAGAGTACTATCCCACTTATTCCACATAACTCAAGAAAATGGCTAGAAAGTTTCAATTCCTCAATTATAACTGAGGGAATGAGGGAATCCCAGATAGGAAAAGGAAAAGATGATCACTGTGGTTTTTTTTTTTTTTCCAGTTATATAGTAGGTTAAGGTCCTGAACCCAGTTTTCTTATTCAAAGCTTACAGTTATTTCAAAAATACCAGGCCATCTCTTTGTATTTCTGTATGTTGATGATATGCAAAAGAGCCAGTGGAAATCATAGGTTCTTTTCTTAACCTCTAGAACCATCTCAAACACATAGCATTCAATATTTTCTGCCAAAATACTTCTTAGTTTAGGCACTGCCTACCTGAAAGCCCTTAATAACACTTGGATTACCATCCTGTGTCTCTCTACCCCAAGTTGTCACTAGCAATTGAAAATTTTATGAGGTAATACCTCTGCTTAAAATTCTTCGAATAAATTATATTTAAAATTGTAGAGAAATTGTAATGTCTCATGAGACAGAATATTGGAAAATATTACAAGACAAATTTATATTTTAGTCAATAAATAGCAGACATTAAAAAATCTTTCTGAGTCTATTTAAAGAAGTAAGTTGAAAATCTCTAGAATACTAAATTCCAGTCAGTTATAATAAATTTTGAGACATACTCTGCAGCATAGGAACTACAGTCAATAGCACTGTGTGTTGTATGTTTTAAAATAACTGATATTCACTCCTAAATGTTTGCATTACTAAAAGTTATAAGGAAATAAAACAATATATAGTTAATAAACTTGACTTAATAATTTCAGTATGTATATACAATACCAAAACACTACATGGTATCCCATAATATAAAATTTTCTTTACTCAAAAGTTGGTAAAGGAACTTCAAGATGACAACCAAGACTGTAACCTCAGAGAACATGGCTAACTACCTGCATCCTGATTAAACATTTTTCCATTTCCTTGAATTCAATGAGATACAATCTGTCAGGTTCTTCTCCTCCCTCAACTCACTCTAAAATCTTTTTCTGGCCAGTTTCCCATTCAAAATTAGTCACATATTCACCATCTTATAATTGCATGTATCATATAATTTCTTCAGTTCCATCATTGTTAACAGTCTGTCTAGCAAAAGGTCTAGTACAGAATGCACTCAAAATATATTTTGTTGGACTGATTCACTTTGATGAAGCAGTGCCAATGAGCTATCATTCTAGCATCACACAATATGGCATGTCCACTTTGGGACAAATACAAACCAGTAAATCTCAATTTAATGAAGAGTCAAGCCTAACCCCTCGCCCATTTTGGAATTGACAGATGGGCGTTACATGGCTTCCCTGAGTTACCCCGTTGGCTCTGTGTCAGCCATGGATATAAGAAAGGGAAAACTGCTTTTCTCAGACAAATTAACAGGCCAGATGACCATTTCATAGCCTGCAGATTGCCTGTAAAACAAAATGGCAAACTGCTCTCCAAATGCTTTCTCATAAAAAATGCTTCAGGGTGGAATGGATACACACATGCAAGTAAAGCTGACTCTCCAGAAAGTCTGTCCACAATGAAAGTGGAATCAACTAAGTAAAAACAGTGAGTCATCCCATAATCGTGTACACATCTCTAGAAACTAGGAGGCAATTCCAACTGTATTTTCTCTAATACTGGCCACTGGAAGAAACCTTTGGAAATACTTAAGGCTGTGACCTTGGTGTTTTCCAATACAAGATTCCTACCAAACTTGTTCCTAGCAAAGGAAACGTATTCAGTTTCAGACCACAAAATCCCCTTTTCACACTTGTAACTAAGGAGATAATGTGATGGATTATTTTAAAAGTGCTACAACAACCAACAGAAACACAGTCTTGCCAATTATAACATTATCTAGTTACCTAGTTATCATGATCATGTCAAGATCTTTCCTCAAATGGTAGACAGAGGAAGCCTGCATAAAACACATTGTACTATAAGCATAAAAATTATTAAAGATGACTTAGTAGGAGGGCAGGAGAGGAAGGAATAAGGGGAGAAATAATTAACATTAAAGATCTTTTGAAAAAGTCATGTGGAAATTCTACTACTATAGAAACTTCTTAAAATATACTATACACACATGCAAAATTATTAAAATGTGTAGTTATCCTATGCTCAGACACTGATTCTCCCATTTTATACCAACAGTTAACAAATAAAAATCCCAGTATCAGAAATGGGTTATCTTTTTTGGAGTCTTTGCCAGTGAGTTGTCATAGACCCCTAAACATTACAAGCTATTGGTAATGCTCTTGACTATCTTCCAGAACTTGATAGTTCAACCCCATTGAGGAACAGACCACACCCATGAGCTGTATATCATGAAGAACTCAAGCTTGTACTGACCTGAAAGCTTCATCTCTACTGACTAGCTTTTATAGTGCTAGAAGGTGTTATGCATGATTCTAGAGGATAAAAGTAATCATTTGACTTATTCAGCTTTGAATCCTGTATGCTACAATAATAACTTGCCTGGCAAGACATGCCCATTGGTGAAATACTGACAAAATGTCATGGAAATTATAAAACACTTTATGATTGAATTTATGGCATGTTCCATAATACCTGGCACCATTTTCCTGGCTAAGAATCTGTGGCTACACAAGGAATGGGAAACAGGGAAGAAAATAATGCTATTTTGCTCAGTGGCCATAGAATTAAACCAATTCATATGGACTTATCATTATACACATAGATAAGTATATCTTTCAACTCTCATTAGAGAATCTTCTACTTGTAATGGGTGATGATTAATACAGAAAGCCACGACTAGTCAAGGTGTAGAAAATAAGAGAATGTATAATGCTCAGCCCAAATTACATATCATGTCATTCCTCCAAAGTCTCTGGGATCATAAAGGGTAGAAAGACTGACTGTAAGAGCCAAAGAACAGAGTTGATGGATTTGAGAAATGAAAAAGCATCTGTAAATATTATCTCACAACAGTTATAACAACATATACAAGTTCTGCACAAACAAAAATTGCAGCATGGGAAAGGGAGGGTGGGACAAAATCTCATCCCTAATTGAAGAGCTGTTGGCAATTGAGAGCTCCTGGAAGATGGGGATTCAGTTTTCTTTAAGGATATGATCAAGCTTTAGTGGTTGTCCATATATCCAAGAATATATAAGCAGTACAAACTAGACTTGATGGTTGAAAAGGAGGACAAAAATTTGAGTGAGTCAAGTAGATAGGTGGATCTCTGGGAAGAACATGAATGTGGTCCAAATACTTTGTATGAAATGCGCCATGAACTAACCAAAATCTGTAAAAATCTATAGTAAACTTTAAAAAAGTAAAACATAAACAAGAAGTAGCTTGATTACCCAAATTTCTTCAGCTGGTCATTGAATATGCACATAATAAAATGCTTTTTTTCTTTTGTGTTTTCAAAAATTTATTGTATATATCGATTGCATATGGTACTATGTTACAAGTGATATTTTCCTATAAGTATATTTTGCATATTAACTGTTGATGAATTAGAATATTTTAGTATGAAAGTTCATAAATAGTATTTTTAAAATTACAAAATATCTTATTACTGTCATCTTAAAACACCAAATAGTACAGAATACAAGTGAGAAGCCTGTTTCTGCCCAACTCAATTTCATTTTCTTTGCATAGGGGATGTACCTTTAACAACCTAGAGCATATTTATTATTTTTTTTGTAAATGAATAAACATATGGTTATATGTACTTTCAAATATAGCAATTTATGTTTATAAATGTTCAACAATTGTAATGAAAAACTTGTAGTTCTCACTTTATTATAGAATACTATATAGCTATATACTCATTTTCTTGATTTAAAAGCTGTATAAGGACTCAGCATGAACATTCTTTGATTTATTCATCAACCTCCCCAGGCCTGTAAAAATTTACTTAAAAGTAAATGAAGTGTTCCTTCTGATATCCCTTTTAGCTTCAAAGTTACTTTTGAATATATTAATCAATACTGTAAAATCTAGAGATTTTACATCCAGTTCTTTGTGGTAGAAATTGGCTGGAAAATTGAATTCATTTGTCAAATAGAAACATTTTGAACTCTTATTATTTGTACTATAAAGTAAACACTGATTCAACCATCAATTAACTTTGAGATTAGGCACTGGTCTAGGCACAGGATAGCAAAATGTGTAGGTTCAGTGACAAAGTTCCTCCCTTTCCCACCTCAAGAGTATACATAATACTAAGTGGAAAACAGATAGAGGTTTTAACCTTTCAAATATAATATTGATGGTTTAATAAATGCCCAAGGACCTAAATGTAGTCCTTCAAACTAGCCGCTGAAATCAAATAAACTCACTGTACTAGCAAAATGAAAAAAAGACCAGTTTATTCTTATAATCCAGTATAGATAAATATCTATATTCAATCTAAATGCACACACACATTGAATACAGAAGATAGAGTTGAGTTGGTAATTATCACAACCACAAGTAGAAAAAAGGCCGGTAAATAGAACACATAATACCTCTGTCTCCTCAAATATGAATAATGAATATCTGTTTCTGGTTTATTTGTGATCTTCTTCTGGCTAGTTACCTCTACCTTTATTTCCACTCCTCTCAAATACTCCTTCAAACTAGAGGCTGTATAATAAACAGTGTGGTTTCAAATTAAGCTCTTTGATGTCACAAATTCTACTCCATCTATCACAGGGCCTCTGAAGAAATGCTTGGTAAGTAAATACTCATCATGCTTGTTTTGAAATCATACAAAAGCCATTTTGTACATCAATAACTGCCCCTTTCAGGAAAAAAAAGAGAGGGAGAAGGAAAGTCTAAAAGGAATGAGAGGAGGGAAGGTTGCATAAAAATGTGCCTAAGAAGAAGCTTAGAACCAAATAATTTTATATTAATAAAATAATATTTGAACTAATTTCTAAGGATGAGCAGAACCCTTACAGTGTTTAAACTTAAACCAGTGCAATCCCTTACCACACTTTTAATATCTGTCCTTATTCTCAGGGATGAGTGTAGTCCTCACCCCTCATCAAGGAAACTTCTTTTTGCAGCAGAGACAGTTACAAAAAATAACAAACAACTAAAATGCAGAGTTGTGAAGCTCAGTCCTAATAGATACATATACAAAACATTCCTGCAGAAGAGGGGCCAGAAAGATTCAAGGACCTGGAGAATCATGAACTTTGCTGTGAAATTGTCTTTTACAATGTCAGAAGCTATATAATGAACAGATACCATAGTTTTCTCTTATATGTCTAAACCAGCATTAAAATAGAAAATGTGAAAGTAGAAGAGAGATTATGGGAGGTGACAGGAGAGGGAATATGGTATAGAATATGATCCAACTATATTTTATAATTTCATGGAGAAACCAATTATTTTGTGATATTACTCTTCACTAATAAAATCAAAAAAAACATTGTCTTGAAATAAGTTAGGCGTATCAATGTAAAAAATAATTCAAACAAAAGCAAAAATTATTTTTTTGTGTGTGTATACATGTGCTGTATGTGTGTATTCATTTGTGTGTATGAATATAGATGTATTGCATGTATGTGTAGAGACTAGGGGTTGACAGTTTTCTTTAATCACTGTCCAAATCAGTTTTTGAGATAGCATCTCTCTCTGAACCTGGAGCTCACTTATTTGGCTAGGCTAGCTTGTTAAGCACTTCAGGAATCCAGACATCTCCAACTTCCTAGTAGAGAACTTTTCTAATTAGAATAAAAAATTACTATCAAATCCTGCAAAACCAAAAGAAAATATTTTGTTGACAATGGTATTTAGCACATTTTGTATTGTATCCAATTCATTTAATCTCAAGTTTTAAATTCATGATCATATGGAACAAGGCTAGGCAATAAAACTCCTTAAGATCCTTCATTCAGGTGTTAACAAAGTTCAATGCAGTTATCATGATTGTTATCCTTTCCCCATTTCAAAGGTTAATAGTCAGAGGTTCAAATGGAGAATTAAATGCCAAAGTTCCAAAACACTGGTTAGTCTACTAGTAAAGACACTTAGGACATCAAAATGTTATTCAAAAGCTGTATTCCTGAAACAGGGTGGCTTTTCACCAAAACTATGCTATACTTAGTTAAATAGATTAAAATAATTTTTATCCAAAAGCAATCCATACCCAATTAGAGAGTGGTTGTTGTATAATTCTAATTTCACTTTTATCACTGGTTGTCTGGAAATAATCTAGCTTAACTGCAGAGGGCATCTACATTTTCTAGGCCATGACATGCAAATGTCTCTCTATAAAAAGGATAAGTAAGGCATCTAGTCACAGGAAAGTAGTTATTAGAGCCATTCAACAGGCCAGTAGCAGAGAATAGTTCTCTCTTCAATTTCATGCAGCTCTAGTAAAACCTGCATTTCTACTTGTCAAGGAACCTAAAAGTTTGGCTAGAAAGGAGTAAATAGTAACAGAAGACAGGCTGTGGTGAAAAAAATATTAGGAAGTTAATTTTGGATGACCTGAGGATTTAAGGGTCCCAAGGTTATATATGTTCTTCATATATATATATATATATATATATATATATATATATATATATATGTGTGTGTGTGTGTATGTATAAATACATATATACACACATACATATATACATACACACATACATATATACATATATACATACACACGTACACACATATACATATATAAATATATGTGTACATATACACACGCATGAAGAGCCTCTGATAATTTTCTTGAACGGGACTTTCTTTTGAGTGGCAAGTCTTGTAAACATTTTAGGCTCTGTAATACACACACACACACACACACACACACACACACACACACAGGCACGCACAATTTTGAACTGAACACCCCTAGCAGTAAAAAGTGTGTGGAGTGATATGTGGGTAGGCTGGGTCATGGGACATTAGGGAATGTTTCAAATTCAAGCCTATAGACTGTAGCTCAATTGGGAAACAGCCACAGTCATTCACTTCAGGATTGTGTACAGATGCTTTGGAAAACAGTAGAGCAGTTTTGACAGAGGAAATATGTCTTATCGAGCCTGAAATGTTTACTAAACTTGCCACTCAAAAAAAAAAAAAAAAAAAAAGAAACCCCAATAAAACAGAAAACCGTTGACTTCTTTTCAAGACAATTAACAGAGGCTCTTCCTATATTTCAACAAAATTACTTTCTGAACAAGTTGCCACACCGAATAAACCTCTTCATGGTTATGCAATCAGACCAAGCTTCTTAACTGTTTCTATCCCTGTAGAACGGGTGTGATCTCATCTCTATACTTTTAGTGATTCACATATGGTACCTGGAGAGATAGGCAAAGTTAGAACTGCTTCTCATAAAGGGATTTTCACTTTCCAGTGCAAATCAGGGATTACTTTATGTCCTGACCTACCCGAGAAACCATTCCTTATGATTCTTCAAGTGAATATCCTGTAGCTATGACCCAAACAGTTTCTCTAGAGAAATGGCTTATAATTTCAATCACTGACTTATCTCCATGTGCTTAAAACCGGCGTGGTAAGATCATGTAGCATGATAATCTAATTATCTATCTGAGTAACGTCTTATGGATTAGGAAAACTCTCTACACATACCCTGAACACAAGGAAAAAGGTAGACTCCTCAAAGTATACAGTGTACTTAAGGAGCGGTCTTGGTTTAATAGCCAAAAAAGGCCAAAGTATATTTTAAAAGCTATTTCAAAACTAAGATATTCAAAGCAATTTAACATAGAAGTTTAAGTACAAATTATTCTATAATATGGATTTTTGAATGTTATTTCTTGTCTATTATTAAGTTAAACAACAAAAATTCATCGTAATAAAAACTAAAATGCAATGTCCTGACAAACAAATGAAGCAGGGCCTCAAAACAGTCTTTTTTTCTGGGAGGAAGGATATAATTATGGTATTTTGCACATTTATGCAATTTCCATACTTAGAAATTCTTTAAGACCACACAATTTTGCAAGAAAGGAGACCCTTGAGGCACGTTAACTAATTTGCCTGACATTGATAGCAATGAAGTGTGGTTCTCCATTTCCTACACTACTGTGTCTGAGTTGCTAAGCTCCACTGTAAGGGAATGGGGGTTAGTTCATCTTGTTCTAGTTTCTTGTTGCTGTGACAAACACCACAGCCAAAAGCAGCTTGGGGAAAGGAAAGGTTTACTTCATATTATATGTTATTGTCCATCATTGTGGGGAGTCAGGGCAAGAATGTAAGCAGGAACTCAAAGCAGAAAACAGAAATTTTGCTTTTTGCCTTGCTCTCTTGTTCTGCTCACTGGCTAATGCCTAGGTAGTTTCTTTTTTTTTTTTTTTCCTGTAGATCAGGAGTATATGTTTTATATGTTGCCACCGACAGTAAGCTGGGTGCTTCAACAATCAATTAATCACAACAATCCCTCAGAGACATGTTCAAAGACAAGCCTGATTTAGGAAATTCCTTGATTGAGGTTTCTCCTCTCAAAGATTTCTAGATGAGCTAGCAATTAAGGCTGACTAAAACACTTGTGAACTGTAGGATGTTTAGTAGAATGTTTGGTCTTTATATCAGCCAATAACATCAGGCCTTGACAAACACAACTCCAGGCATTTGCCTGGAGTAGCAGAAAAAAAAATAACTACTAAACTATACTGTTGTAGTGGTTACCTAGTTTGTTTTAGTTCCCTTCTTTAAAATATTTTGATTCCAAAAGGGGCTTTTTTTTTATTTTGTGAAAAATTCATACATGTACATGTATCCAAATCATATCTGCCCCTCACACTTCCCTTTCAGTTTCTTCTAGGATCCTCTTCATGTCTCACCTTCCTTCTTCTTAGGAGCCGACTTTTAGCAGAAAGCGGCTAGATCAACTTTGCAGCCATCTGGAACCATATACCCTGATAAGAGATTTGGTTTTCAATAGCCTACAACAGCTGAAGCACACTCTGATATCCCACATATTTTGTGTTACTATTTACTGCCCCCAGCTGCAAGGCACACGTGGTATCCAAGCCTGCAAGGCACACGGTGCACGTGTTGTCCACGCTATAGATGCCTTTAAGGTTTAAGTCATATTAACACCTGCAAGGCACGTGGTATCCACGCGCCTACAAGGCACGTGGCAAAAGCGTATAAATACCTCAGAATTCCCTTCAATAAAAGAGACTTGGTATGAGACTTGACACTTGATCACACCCTGTCTTGTCTCCATTCTTTGGGTCTCCTGCCCCAAGAGCCCCCCTCTCTCTCTTGACCAGAGCACTTAGCCCCAAAGCGTTGAGGCAGAGCAGGCCGCAACATTTTGGCCCCCAAGTGTGGGCCGGTTCTCAACACCTTCTAGCTATAGAAGTAATACTAAATGGACTCAGTGGTTTAAAAAATATTTAAAAAGAGATTTTTTTCTTTTTTTATTGAAAATAGATACATCCCAACCAGTTTCCCATTACTCATAGTACCCAGATGAGAACAAGGAAAAGAGCAAAGAAGTTTCTCGATCCCTAAGAATAGTATGGTGTGAAATGCTAAGATTTAAATAATTAGAATAAAAAAGGCTTTTGCTCCTTGAATCAATGTGAACATATAGAACAATCATGTCCATTATTTCAATTACTTTCATGGCCTGTAGGAGTACAAAACAAACAAACAAGACCAACAACAAAACAAAACACAAACAAAAGCAAAAGCAAAAAATAAAAACACCTAGTGAATTTTTTTCATTCCATGGGATATATGTAACAATATAATGAAGAGAAAATAATAATTTAAAACAATTTACCTATATTAGAGTAAAGATAAAGATAGGTTTATAAAACTAGACGTGTGTATCCAATTGCACAGTGCTTACAGACAATATAGTCTCACAAAACATTTTTAAAAGGATGTTTTCTAAAACAGGTCACAGAAGGTCATGGTTTATTGCTCAGCTTACTTTGTTGGCAAAGTTTTGCAAAAACAATTTTTTAAAGCCTTTAATTGCTGACATCACTCATTAATAATCCTTCCAATAGGGTATGCATTGGAGCTAAAACTATTAAAGAATTTGTTTTAGGATGTTTTAGTGGCAAAGTCATGCACTGTTGAAATCACTTTAATTTAATACACACTATAGTCTATATCAAAGTCACCATTACTGATACCTTATAATAGTAATAGTTACAAAGAATCTATTGCATGCTATATATGAAGAAATATGTAACAAATAATAAAGCATGAGATTTTAATTTCTTAATTTACAATAGGTAGAAAGAGGAGGCTGATTTGCTCTCATGTAACAATACTTTGCATTTATTCTGCTAGTGTGAAATTTTATGTGATTATTTTTATTTTATTTTATTCATTTTGGCAGTTGTTTTTAAATTTTTTCAAATTAAAATATCATTACAGAATTTCCCCATTCCCGTTTCTCTCTCTCCAGCTCTTCCACTTGCACATTTTCAAATTACTGACCTGAATTTGTTTAACTGTTATCAAGTATGTGGCTATCATTTATATAAAGATAACCACCACTTACGTTTTTTTAACTTGGTTTTTAATAGTAAGGTACAGGTGCTTACCTAGTAAAAACATTTAAAAACTAACCTGCCTAGAAGATATGGCAACTGATAGAATACTGGGATGAATATTGTATGATTGCTCATGATTATATGTTGATTGGTTAAAGGCCTGTTTCATGAGATGAAACTCATGCCCAATGATGTTGATGAGGCTAAGAATCTTGGCTAGATAGACAATGTGCCTAGAAAAGAGTCAACTCTGATTGCCCTGCTAAACACACATAGCAATAAAACAACTCCCAGTGGCATATTACAATATGTATAGACCCATGCACAACTCAACCCTCATCAGAGGAGCTTATTCTTGTAGTAGATGGGAAGTATCACAGAGACCTACAACTGTACAACATTCAGAGTGATAGACTGTGGAGTATTCTGTCCTAAACAGAGTGTCTATATCACTTCTCTTCCCTGAAGACCCAGGGATCTATTCAGAAGACAGAATAGAGGACTTGTAAGGGTTAGGAATAATGTATGATGTCAAGGAGACACTGTTTCTGGACACAACAAAGCAAGTGTACATATAAACTCAGAACAGTTGTGACAAGATACACAAGATTTGTACAATCTCAAGCCAGACAAATTCTTAACATGATGGAGGAGAAATAAGCATGAAGTCCCACCCCTAGATGAGGCACTATTGCCATTTGATTGCTGCTGGAAGGGGGAAAGTCAGTTTTTTCCAATGGATTGAACTCTGGTGTCCTAATTTTTTCTTTTTTCTTTCTTTCTTTCTTTCTTTCTTTCTTTCTTTCTTTCTTTCTTTCTTTCTTTTTTTTTGTCAACACAAGCTAGAGTTATCTGGGACGAGGTGACCTCAGTTCAGAAAATGCCTCCCTAACACTGCATTGTAAGAAAGACTGTGGGGGACTTTTCATAATTAATAATTGCTATGGGAGGTCCCAGACCAGCCCACTGTGGGCGGTGCAGCACTTGGCAAGACAGTCCTGGAGTGTGTTAAGAAAACAAACTGAACAAGCCAGGAAGAGCAAGTGAGGAGGCAGCATTCCCCATGGTTTCTGCTTCTATTCCTGCCTACAGGTTAATGCTTTCAGTTCCCACTCTAACCTGTCTCAATGACACAGCTGTAATAAAGCCTTTCTTCCCAAGCTGCTTTTATTCTTGGTTTTTATCATAGAAATAAAAACCTGACTAAGGCACCTGGCATATTAAACTCTAGTGCAGACCTCACACCAAGGAGTAGTAGTTGGCTAACACAAACTGCAGTCCATAGGTTTGAGTGTGTATGGAGAGAGAGAGAGAGAGAGAGAGAGAGAGAGAGAGAGAGAGAGAGAGAGAGAGAGAGAGAAAGAGAGAGAGAGAATGAGAATATAATGTTAGGTGGGTGGGAACCTGGGGGTGGATAGACAAGGGTGAATATGATCAAACTCTACTATATTAAATTCTCAACTAATTAATAAAAAACATTATTTTACTTAAAAGACAATATTTTAATCTGTTCCCAGATAAACATATTACAAAGACTTGATTTCTTGGAGAAAGTTCATGTTTTATCACATAAAAACAGCACAATACACCTATAGCTTCTCCATTACACTGAAAATGACAATCCTCCCAAAGTATGAGAAAGATCTAAAAATCATCAAATTATTATTAGCTGTCTCTCATTAAAGGTCTAGGATTTGTTTTGAAAATTACTCTAAAAATTAATTATCTTGCTTTAAATTTTGTACATGTTTTCTAAAATTAAAAACCATGCATATGTCTATGAGTGGCAAAGATATTGTCAACATTACAAAAACATTGGTTCCATTTTTGAAAAAAAAATCATAACTAAGAAGAAAACTGAGGGTTTTTTCAATATTTTATGAAAGATTTTCCAGTTCAATTATTTGATAAAATAGTGTGGATTGTATAAATAGATTATTAAGGAAGAACATTTTTTAAAATATGATGTGGATTTGGGTGGGTGGTGAGAAAATGTAAGGAATTGGGGGAGGAGAAACTGTAATCAAAATATTTTGTATACAGAATTTAGTTTCAGTTAAAAAAAAAAAAAAAAAAGAACAGGCTAAGAAATCCAGGAATTTAAGTTGAGGGAAGAGTCCAGAAAGGGAAAGACCATCTGTGCTTCAATGAAAAGATAAAAATTGTAAAAAGGAATCACATAGGAGGCTAGAATATGACCACTGACCTTTTCTAAAATCAAGTAAGAAGTAAATGCTGTAGCTATAAATTCCTACATCTGTGGTGTGGGAATGGACTAGAGTACGTGTGGTCAGAAAAGCATTATCGAAGCAGCAGAATAGTTTGCATTCTTTGCTGTTAGACATAGATTCTTTTTCACTGGCATTAATTTATATGCATATGTGTACATGTTTGTGTACATGTACGTGTACGTGTACACGTACATGTATATGTATGTATTTTAAAAAGCAAGCACAAGAGCCTGGCTTCTCTAGACTTTTAGTTTTGTCTTTCTACAATCTATCCATTCTGCTATGCTATCCAAAGAAGAAACACCACAATTCAGTCACTAGTAATGACTCAGTCACTCATTAAGACAGTTTATAGAGGTAGCTAGTTTCACCATTCTCTTCAGGATTTTCTCAAGTCTCTATTGTGATAAAAAAATAATAGCATAAACAATCTTTATAAGTTCTTGATACTGGAGCTGAAAGTAATCGTAAGTAATTGATACTGGGATAATTTAATTTTCAGTCTTTCTGTAATACCTAGTACAGTAAATAAAAATATTACCCCTAAGTATATTGTTAAAACAAGTACAGAATTCAGCAAGGAACATGATGTGAAATACAATAGCTTCCTTTTCTAAGCTCTCAAGTGTGACAGTTGTTTGAAGGGAATCCCAAATTCCTCTAGAACCTGTAGAGCTGAGCGTTCAGTGTATAGTAGAAGTGCTCTTGGATTGTCAATGATATATCTATATATCAAATCATACTTACGAGCGGTGAAGAGACTTCCTTTTTGAAAAAAGGATTTCATCAAAACTTCTTTCAATGTATGAAAACATGGCAGTTCTATGTGTAAATCTGTATTGTCCTTACATTTACTTAGAAGGTAAACTATCTCTGGAGCTTATGTCCTTATCTATTGGTTAGCCTAGTGTCTTCCAGCTCCACCTAAAATAGTGCACATAGGTCTTCAAATTTCCACATTAACAATAAAGTGACTTATTTCAATGACTATTCCAAACACATGTTCTTTTATTAATAAGGACATGACCATTAATTGTAAGAGTAAGGTTCCATCAGGGTTCTTATAAGCAAGATCTTGCTCTTGAATTTATTGTTTTTCTTTCATAACTGGATATAGAGTATTTTAATTTCAACATATAGTTACTCTCTTGGCTATACCTCTGTGTGCATCTCCTATCTTTGTAAAAAGAGTCATTTTATATGTGAAGAAACCATTCAAACTAATAGTTTTTTCTATATAGTGTCTATAAAAGAACCTTTTATTCCTTAGTCATTTGCTTGAAAATATGTTTTGCTGTTGAAGGGAAGAAATTATTTCACACATGGGGTGAGCAGTAGGCACAAAGGAGGATCTAATATCAACTCAGAGAAACTGAGGAATGGCATTGCAGTATGACAGCTTTTCAAACCAAGGGTATTCAACTCAGGGCTCTTCCCTAGGAATTCTCCTTCTATGCCATTGGAGAAATTGTGTTTGTTTAATTCTAAAACCTGTTTTGGCTTGCTTACTTTCACTTAATAAAACTGTGTGATTGTGAGCTTGTCTTCTTGGTGAGTCCTATTCAACTGCACTATGGTGGGACAAGGGGAACAGTACTCACAATGAGAAAAATCTACTTAGCCAAGCCTAAATTTTAATAAAACTTTTATTTCCTTTAGAAGTAGGATAAGGGAACTGAGCTGTATGTAACAATATTTAAAGAAAATTTGTCATAAATTTGAGAGGGACTGTGAGAGTAGACACAGAATGATTTTGAGGGAAAAGAGATATGGTTGAAATGATGTGAACACAGTAGTTTTGTATGAAATTTAAAAAAAAAACTTAAAAATGACTGTAAAAAAAATTCATCAGAAATATATTCAGAAGCCCAAATCTTTGATTTTAAATAGTATAGCATATGCTATCTTGTTAATTTTAAAAGTCATTTTATCTATATGTTATATTTCACCTATATATTTTCCTCTCAGCTGCACAAAGGACTTGTGTTCAGACAACAGTCATACTCTCTTCCATCCAGTCAATGGGAACATTTTACCACATATTCATTCTGTACTAAGATCTTCTATAGTAAACTGACAAGTTATTTTTACCCCTAGGCTAGATCTCTGGCCACCAAATTCTGTGTTTGGTAGCATTCATATTTATATATAATTCATATTTATAATAGCATTCATGCCTATGGCTATGCTATTTTCTTTCACATGATAATTAGTTTTAGGTCAACAACTCATACACATGCACTGGGTTGCTTTAAAAGTTTGTCTTATACCTGGAAGAAATTCCAACATAAAGTACAAAAGCAGAAGGAAAATCCCTAGATAAGTGTGAAGTTACAGAAACAGAAAATTAAAAGTCATGGTGACCATTGCAGGCTTATTGTTTCCCTAAGTAAAAATAGGATTCAGAACCCAGCCAATTTCCTGTCATTTGCATTTTACTATTTATTTGAACAATAGGCAGACACCAGCACTTAATGGAGGAGCATGGTCTCACATTACACTTTAAGAGACATTATCAAAATTGATGATTTCCAGATTTTGCTCTGTCTTACAAGATGGTTTTCTTACGTGGGATAGTCTGGAAGGGAGGAAAGCATAGTTTACAAACTCTTAAACTGAAGACACCTTAAGCAATCATTCTGTCCATCTCTCTGTCCAGAGTCACATCTAACTATCCATGCTATACAAAAAGCAGAAAATACAAGCACTGAGAGCATACTGAAAGGAAAAGAAAAATAGCCTTAAGATCATATTTTACCAGTTGCAAGATGCTCCCACATCACTTACCTGCCTTAATTCTCTCTCTAATGAGATAAGGTTTTTTTTTTTTTTTTAACCAAACTCTGTGTAGTAATTATTATCATTATTTCCAGTTTACAGATGAAGAAAACTAAAGTCTAAAGTGGTAAAGCTGCATGTCTTAAGATCATTAAATAGTGAGTGCAGCCAGGCCTTGACTTCAAATCTTAAGATAAGAAAGCTCAAGCAATTGCTATTACCATAAGTGCCTAGGCTTTTCTAGTGATACATGTGTAAGCTCAAGACAAGACTTTAACACTAAGTTCTTCTTCAGCTTCACTGTAAAAGCAAAAGACATTTTACATCCCCAACTTAACTTAGTTCATGAGTTCTCACATTTTATAAACATTAATAAATTAAATAATAAAATAATTTGATATGTATAGTTGTGTGCCCCAGTGTATGTAATTATACCATATACATTATAATGATGGCAGAGGCCAGAAAAGGGTGACAGATCCACTGGAGTTGTTGAAGCTTAGGGCAGTTGTGAGCTTCCTGGAAACTGAACCTAGGTCCTCTGCAAGAGCACGGAGTGTTCCTAACTGCTGAGTCATCTCTTTAGTCCCATTTTTTATAAATTTATGGCCTAAACCAAATTCCCAGCTCTTTAACCAGTCAAGGTTAAAATGATAGAGTTCTCTCAGATCATTAAACATCTAGAAAGGTAAAAGAAATAAAACAGAAAAGAAATATACTTTTACTCTGTAGCTAATAGAAAACAAAAAGTCAATTTCAGAGTAAAGAAAAAAGTTCCTTCGAGTGTTATAAGCTTCCTTAATGAATATGAAATATTCATTAAGAACTACTAAGAATGCTTGAAGGTACAGCTCCCCATCCTCCAGTGTCAGCACCACCCCTCAGCTATGTAAATAAGCTAGGAAATTAAGGAGAAACTGGCTGGCTACATGCCGCCCACCTGCTCATCTAAAATCACATCTGCCATATCTAATTTTAGGACTTTTTCTTGAGAATATTCCTTTAATTTTCTTTTTTTGTGGAAATAGGTAGACATTTCTGGGAGACAGATGAAGAATGCTCAGTCTGTTCAGGTCTACTTAGGTTGAGCGTGCCCTCAAAATATCTTTCAAAGTTTCAATAACAAAACTTTATCATAAAGGACATTTGTGGGACACCATAGTCAATACCACAAGAAAGAACTGTACTGGTCAATGCAAACCCAGTTTTAAATTGCTACCAGTTGGAACACATGGGAAAAAGTGGTTGGGTCTATTTGAACATATATCGTCTTCACAAGGCCCTTGAGCTAAAATTTGCTTTGGAAAATATGGAAATAAAAACAACATACTTAGATCGGGTCAGCTACTTACAACAAGGTAGAAGGTAAGATACTAGCAGTGGAGTTATTAATTGGATCTTAATTTATAGTCAGCAAACATTTTGTTGGACTTGGTATATGGCCTGAGAAAAGAAAGTGAGTAATACAGAGATGACCCTTTCCTTTAAGAATCTAAGCAAAACCAGAAAGACAAGTTTGAACATGAAGTTACAAACATGCTGAATGTTATTAGTGGGAAAGAAGCCCAGTTGCTATTGTATTTTCATTTCCAAATTTCTCTTTAATATAAAATTAATGGTATGATGACTAGAGATGATAAATGTAGAAAACATAAGTATCTTCCTACAATTACACACTACATGCCTTTGCTGACCTGCACCTGACAACACATTGGAGATGGGTAAGAGGAAAGAAGCAAGCTGGAGAAAGAACCTAAGGTACAAAAAGGAGGTGGAGAATAAAAGCCAATCCTGAGGTCACTCTAGTTTACTCAATGTCCAGGGACATCACCAGCTTGGCACCACCACATTTTGCTTTCTGGTAGTGGAAAATTTTCCTGAGCTGGTTATTTAGGTGAAATTTGAAGAGTCAAGGACGCTTTCAGAAAGAGTCTGTGGGGAAAATGCCAACTGACATTCCCTCCCTCTTCTGCTCTTCCAATAAAAACAGGCTTGATTATCTCAGGCTGAGCATGACTAATTGCGAAGTGCTGGGTTGCGGCTGCTGTACTGGCCTCTGTGTCCTCAGCACTAGTCACATCACCTTGCAAGGTGCTTTGGGATTCCTTGAGACCAGAAGACTCTTCCAATCACTTTGATTCCAATATAGAGAAAGTCCAACAAATTTAAAACATATTCTTTTAATCAAATAGCATGGGGGCACAAACAATTTTAGGAAATCTCTTTCAGGGCAAGTCTGAGCTTAGTCTTTTCAAACTTGAAATGAATTTGGGCACAAGAATTGGTGACACATATATGGGGACCAAGAGCTCGAGTGTGGCTTCAGATGAAACATGTGCAAAATGCAACTGAGACTGCTGGCCAGGAGATTGAGTATCAACCTCTGATGTACCACAGAACATCCTGTACGTGTCCACTTTGGAAGCCCCCAGAACTGGGAGGGTGGGGCAGAACACACAGAGCCTTGAAAGAATGAAAACTAATCAGTCCTTACAGGAGCTGTGCATCTCAGCAAGGAACAAGACTTACACTGACTTTTAACAGTGGCTTGGGGCACAGTCTGGGGTGGGGCAAAAGAGAGAAGAGATTATTGCAAAGTGTTTTTGCCTAGGGATGGATGTCATTTTCATCCTTTTAACAATTATACAAAGTGGCATTTCAAAATTCTATCACCAAGTGGGGTGGGGGAATCAAAGTTCAGAGTAGGTAAACAATTTGCCTGGGATCATATCTTACCAATGTGACCATATCTTACCAATTTCAATGATAATTCTTTCCCTTCCATTATATCAAGTGAATGTTCGAATATACACAGTGTGAGGTGATTTAACGAATATGTTTAATCAGAAAGTATTCCAGATGCTCAAATATTTTCAGCAAAATGTCCATCTATATTAAACTGCTAATGAATAAAATTTATGTAAGTGCTATCTTCTATTACCAAATGAGTATTTTAAAGCAGTCAGACCAGCTTTAGAAGCAAGCGCTCAAACTTTATGGCTGCTTTTTTTTTTTTTTTTAACTTGCCCTAGCTTGCCTTCCCCTGGAAAGCATATGAGTACCTGAAGAAATGAAAGAAACATTACAGAATACTTATGCACATAAATCATGACTGTCTTCCCTGGAGATTGTTCACGTTTAGACCAATATCACATATGGAAGCCACCCTGCACTACCTAATTGTTGACCCGGTGGTTCTTAGTAGGCAGATCAATGGGGCTGGCACCTAGGAGGACCAAGATTCAATTCTTTTTGCCCCTACTTCCCAGCTATATTATCTGAAACAACAATTTTAGCTCAATTGAGTTAGTTCTCTCATCTTAAAAATAAAAACACCTGGTCTGAGTATCAAATAAGACAATGGCAAGGAAAGATCTTGTACACACTATAAAGCCCAAGATAAAAGAAATATTTGAATTGCCAGGCAAGCCAAAAGAATCAACAGATATGATGAAATTGATCACAGTGAATCCTTTTAGATATGGCAAAAGGTATAGAAGTATAATTTTTATTTATTTATTTACTTTTATGTGCATGTGTACTTGCCAACTTCTCTATCTATATGTGTACCACATGCATACAGATGCCCATGGAGCCAGAAAAAAGATATTGCATTCCCTGGTTCTGGAGTTACAGACAGTTGTGAGCCACCTAATGTGGTTTTGGAAACTGAACCTGGGTCCTCTGCAACAGCAGTAATTGCACTGAGCCATTTCTTTACACATACACATCCTTGCCTCGAGAAGTATCAACTTGAATCTGTTTTTAAAAGAGAATATAGCTGGCATCAACTCTGTAACAAGTATATCTAGCACAAGGCTTTAACTTGTCTGGGACAACTCATCTCTGAACTCAATATAAAAAAAAACCTATGTAAATCTATAATGCCTTAAGAAGTAACCAAAGGAAAAAAGAATCTGGAGATGTAAAAATATGTGTAGACACCAACATTCCTATGTTTTTGAAGAAGACAAATGTTGATGCAGAATTACAGATTAAAAAATGTATATGTGATAATTCATTTATTTTGGGTACAACATAGCCCATTGGCTCAACTGAAAGTTGATCACTGCTAATGCAATAACGTTTTTCATTCTCAACTCTCCCTGATCTTCCAAAAGATTGAAACAGATACTGATAATCGAATTCTAAAGTTCCCTACTGATAGCAGAACTGGCCATGGTCATAGAGAAAAAATGAAATAAGTTGTTTCAGACATAATTTGAAGAGTTGGATTAACTACAACCCAAATGGTAACTTCAGTCTTCTCACTGTAGAGATAATCCGTAGGTGGATAATGTACTAATTAGGTCAGTCATTTGAGTAACATTAGTTACATTATGATTGAGTATAAACTGTCAAGTAATTGACAGAGCTAGAATAGTTCATAACAGCTATAAAGGAAACCAAATGACAAATATATTGCACCATAACCCATTTCACTGTTCTATTCCCTACAAATTCAATCCACATAGTTTACTGTTGTGGATAATCAAGCTTATATTAAGCAACAAAAGATTCTGAGGCTCATGATACATTTATTTTGCTATCAATTCGTTCATTTTGATTGTGGTTATGATATATGTGTATATGTAAGTTATGATACCTTTACATGTATGAGTATGTTCCTTCTTGTTTCTAAGTATAGGCTCATGCAGGCCATTTGGGTACTTCTGGAAATTAGATGGTGTTGATATGCATCTTCTACCTTGGTTAACACGGAGTCTCTTTGTTTTGGGCCATTGCATGTATGCAGATAAGCTATCTTGTAGGTTTTTATACATTCTCCTGTATTTGCCCATCATTTCGCTGTAGGAGCACTGAGATTGCAGGCATAAGATACCACTCATATGTGTGTGTGTGTGTGTATGTTTGCATGCATATATACACACACATATATATATACATACACACACACACATATATACACATATCTATACACATATATACATACTACACACACACATATATATATATACACACATATATATGTATATGTGTATATATATATATATATATATATATATATGAATTTAGGTTCTCTTATTTGCCAAACAAGCATTTTACCTACTAAACAATTTCCGCACTCTTAACTCTTACACATTTTATGCAGGAGATAATTCACTTAGAGTGAGTAAAGCTTGTCTGAATAAAGTTTGCAGAGACTAGGAATATAATGTTGTTCAGTCTGACTCCCAAAAGTATAGAGCAAAAGAAAAGGAATGACCTCTTCACTATTTTCACTACCCCCTAAAGAGTTTGATGTGCCATCATTACAAATATAAAAGTCGGAAGTTAATGTGATAAAATTAGAAGTATGCTTTTTAGTGTGATACATTTACCCAAATCTCTCTTCTGAGAACTTTATAACTGAGAACATGTTATCAGTGGTTTTCCTAGATTATGAAGGTGCACCATTAGGCAACAGGCAAACAATGACTATTTTTTTTTTTTTACATCTCAGTATTTCCTCAGCACAGGGCTGCATAAACTATCACACTTAAAATCAATGCTTATACAAGTTCTTATAGTTGGCAAAGCTATCGTCAAATGCAAATACATCTGCCTTCAACTTTATGTTCTCTTACATACATTTAAGATGTCTTTCTGTATGAAAATTAAAATTTCTTTGACCTCATCATCCAGACATATGTACTGAAGATCTCCTCAGGGCCTATCTCATTCACTTTCTTCTGTGAATACTGTGGTGGGTATTGTCTCTGGATCTTCTCTTATACTATTTTCCTTGAAATTCAACTCCTTACTTTAATTTCTCTTATCTATTAACAGTTTCCCATGGGTCATTTAATGTAGAACATGGTAGAGTGGAGGCATTTTTTGAATAGAGAGTGTGCCTCAGTGAACAGTAGACACATGCACTATTTATTCTTCTATATTCTCCCCAATGAGTAGCTGTATGTATTAGAGAGCTAATTAACACCCAGAAAAACAAAGGCTGCATTTCTCTCTCATCTGTAGTTTCTAGTTCCAAATTCACATATGTGAGTAATCAACATAGAGTTACCACAGAAACCAGGAACATATAAATAGACCATGGTTGGAGGTGAGGGGATCTGCAGAGGGAATAGCAGAGTACAGGTGATATGAAGTGAGAAAAACATGGAAAAATGAGGGAGGCTTCAACTGGACAAGAGGAAGGCTATTGAAGGAGAAGGAGAAACAAGGAACAAATATCATTGAAGAATAATATTACTTTATATTTATGTAGAATTACACATATACAATATTTACATACATACATAAATACATACACATACATATATACATGTAAGCACACACACACACACACACACACACACACACACACACACACAGTTATGCCACATAGGCTGATAGCACTCCCCACAAGAATCACTGACTAACATAAATCCAAGTACTAGGCATGAGAAGCCAAATAGTTGATCAGAGTATTCCAATTGACTTCCTCAATAATAAATGTCTTTCCTTGGTTGTTTCATGTCTCTCCTTGGTTATTTCTCTTGTTTCTCAGGGGCTGAATGAGAGTGGGCTTCTATTTCTGAAGATATTTCATACCTAAGACATAGAATGATTTGAGCTATTTCGGTAGTCTAGCTTCCAGGGTATCAGAAAATACGATTTGTAAGCTGCCAAGAGCAGGAACATTTAAACAGTCATACTCAGTTTAAAAACCTATGAACGACAATTATTGCCAGCATGGCAAGATATCAATAAGGGTGCAGTAAGGAGCACTTACATTTTGGTGAAACTAACATATGTCTAATTAGACTATAGGTCTACTCAACAGAAGGGAAATCATGCCTAGTAATAGAGAAATCTAGTCAGTTCCCAAGGGCTAGTGAGGTCATGGATCTTAGAAAAGAATCTATTACTTCCACTTTGCTAGGACAGCATAACTTTTTTCTGCATTCTGGATCTTAATCTTATACCCACAAATTGTTGTGGCTACCATGAAAGAAACTTCTCTTTAATACCAAATTGTTACAATCACAGAAAATCTCAATGGGACAAAATAGAGAAGTCAAACTATCATGGAGAGTCCTGTCTCAATTGATGCATCTAGATTACTGTTCCTGAATCTATTGTTCAAGGAATATCACAAAAGGGAGGACAGAAAGATTTTTACAAGTAAGAATACCAGGAAGTCTGCTGTGGAGTAGTCTGTCCTAGAAATGCCTGCATAAATAAGACCAGAACAATAAAATATCAATGGACATGTTAAGGTAGAAAGAGGAAAATTTCAAAGTCTTACTATATTGAACAGAGTAGTCTTAAACTTAATCATTTCCTGCTTCTAGACTCCCAAATGCATGTACCACCAAGCCAAGTTACTGTAGTGTATTTTAAATCTACAGATTCTGTACCTTTATGCAAACAGCAAATTATTACTATTTTCTGAGAATAAGAACTTTTTAAAAGCCATGGATAGTGATATGGATTGTAATACCAGTATTTAGGAGGCTAAGGCAAGAGGATTATCAGTTTTTGATCTATGATTCCATAGAATGTTTTGAAATAAATTGATTTGTGGAACAGCACCCTCAGCATTGTATAAGAGGCACAAACATAGATGCAAAGGCTTAAGATGATACTCTTTTGAGAACTATCTAGGCATAAACAATGACTGAAACAGATTTGGTTAAAGGCTATTCCGTATACATAGGATTGCATCCACAAAATTTCTTTTGCCAAAGCTGACATGTATTAAAAAACCCCTATCTATGGTGAAATATCACCTGATCTTTCCTGATAACCAACATCCTCCTATGCCAGGGCTCTGGAGATGCCAGGTCTCCCAACCAATGTGATGAAGAGATAATGGTCCAACAAAAGAGTGCTATGTGGTGCTACTTTGGTCATCAGCCAAAAGGAGCAGAAACAAAGATGAAGAAATTTAGTCTTTGGATTGGTAGTATGTTAAACTTTAAAAAAAATAACAGGGTCTACTACATTACTACAGACAAGAAAAATCAAAGACAGATTAGGAAAGCATGATATGTGTTTATATATGCAAACATTTATCACTATAGCTTTGCAAAAAAAAAAAAAAGAGAGAGATGCGATTCTAAAGTCTTGAAAGGACAGTAAATTGTAATTGGATCTATTTCACCATTGACATAAATCCCAAAACTGGAAAAGCATTTTCATCAAAGGTAGATTTCAACAAAAAAGATCAAGCAACATATTTGTACTGATGTAGGACTAGTGGCAATGCTTTGGAAGGCAATCATGTATTCTCTGTTTATTTGCCTATTTTTAAATTTCAAAAGTATAAAATATAGGAATTTCATGAATACCATAACAAGGATACAGCGTGGTCATTCTTAGCAATCAACAAGCAATGTCATTATCAATGAATTACAGGAAGAAAGATCTGTATTTTCACCACAGCTACCATTTACTCATTATACACCACTGACAATTATCTTCCATGTTTTCTGTCTTCATCTACAATAAAGAACATGCTACTTTACCTTGGAAAATGGAGTCAGGGACAATTTCTTAATTTTAATGTTATCATAAGGAAAAATGAGATTCACAAAAGAAATTAACTCACCAAATATAGTTTATCTTAGTACTAGATCAGCCATAGTGTAAGATTTTTAAAATTGAGCTTTCTGCTTAAAGTAAGCTCCCAACAATCTCTAATAACAATCTAAACGTTTTTCCGTTTTCCCTTATACCCACCAATAAATGAGGTCTCTGGTTTTGAGGCCCATCCTGCAAGTGGGAATTCATACCTGGTATTGTAACCAAGTAAAAATAAAAAACAACAACTACAAAATAAAACAAAAGCTTCCTGGTTAAAGGAGCTCTATGCCTAAAAGAGTAACTTATTACTATTATTTAGCAAAACAAAAGCAGTGAAATGTTTTCTTCTAAATTCCTAGTTTAAACTCATAGATAAATTTTACTTTCATACTTGGTCAAAGTAAATTTTCTTTGCAACAGATGATGGAAGATGCAGAGAGAAACAGCTTGTTCAATTTATGAGAATAAATGATGATCAAGTGTTCTTTCCTAAATAGGATATCTGTAGTACACTCTCTAAGGATAAGGAAACACTGTAGAAGAGAGGGTGGAAAAAATGTAAGAGCTGGAACATAGGGAGAGGATGTGTGAAAAGGAATCTTCTGTGCATGACATAGCTGATGTAATGTTCTCAGAGCAGCAGCTGCTGCCTGCAACAAGCCTGGGCCTGTAGATAATCATAGATTGCACACGAACCCATATGATCTTACTCCTCCCCACAGAAATATGGCTACTGGTGGATTCTGAGGGAAAAGCAATAATTACCTTTAGTTGTGTGCCCAGTGATGATCCTACCAGGCTCCAATGGATAGTTCAAAACTCGTGGTCACACTGATGTCTCTGTATTCACTCAGTGGCTACAAAACTCAACAAAATGAATGGATGTAGAAATATGAATTGTAGGGAAAAGTGGGGGCTAATAAGGATGGAGGGAGAATAAAAGAGGGTGGAAGTAATCAGAATGCACTATATATGTATAAGATTGTCAAGAAAATATAATAAAAGATTTTAAGTAGCAAATATGTTAAGACTATTATTCTAATAGAATGCCAGGCACTGGAATTTTCTTTCACCTACTAAATTATTTGGTAACTATATCTGTCACATTATCTATTCCTCGAGTTTTATAAAATTTTTTATCTGTCTATTATTTGTGATATAATCTGTTTTGTTTTGTCTTGTATTTCCTTTCACCCTCATTCCCATCCTAGGCTTAGCTCTGTGCAGCCTATATAATCAATTATCTCTGAAACAATTTTTCTCATTTATAAAATGTGCATGATTGACTAGAGTGAAGATTTATTATGAGTATTGATACAAAATTCCCACCATGGTAGCTGCTCTGTATGAGGTCCTAAACAGTTAACTAGTATATTAGTTAGTTGTTTTTTAAGTGAATAGCAAGAACAGCAATCCAGTTCTTACAAAGATGATAGTAGCAGGTCTGCAAACCACATCTAGAAAACAAGAACCAGGTAGCATCTAAATTTTATCTGGGGATAAAATATAACCTTTTATTTGAAGCATTATGAATATTCAGTGATGACTTTTTCTTTATTGAAGTTTCTTGTTATGAAGCTCTTGAAATCTTAAACTCTATAACAAGTACCTGAAGACTTAAGTGAAATTTTGTTGATTTTCTATGAAAAACTGCTAGAGAATGCCAATGTCAAATAAAGGTACTGTGCTGAGCTACACTAATCGCACAATTACAAAAGTAGATAGGACTAACAGGGAGAGAGGTGCTGGAGGAGAGGAGGCAGACTGATTTTGCTTGATTGCTACTAATTGTATAAATTCCCTCTCTTACTGCAACTTAAGTAGGGTTTGTTTTGGATCACAGAATGAGACTATACTTCATCACGACAGGAAAGGTATGTAGGTCAGGGCATGAGCCAATTAGTCACATTGGTCTGCATTCAAGAAGCATCATGAGACAAATGGTAGTGTCCCTTCCTACTCTTTCACAAGCTAGTGTCAGCTTCCCTTCTCCACTTTGTTCAATCATAGGATATTAGCTCATGAATGCCACCCACATTCATAATTCTTCCATGTTAGTTAAGCATTTCTAAAAACATCTTCACAGACATATATGGAAGTGTGTGTATGTGTGTGTGTGTGTGTGTGTGTGTGTGTCTGTATGTCTGTGTGTGTGTATGTGTGTATGCACCCTCGTGCATGCATGTGCACACCCTTGTGTTGGTGATTCTAAATTCTATACTTCATGGTCAATGGATCTAAATATTAGCAGGCACATTAAAAAATTTATAAGTGAGTCTGTTGTATAGGTAGAGCCAAAAACCCAAAATTTAAACAGTATTGAATCAACTTAGAACCAAGATGACATTAAATAAATAATTTTTCTCCCCTTTCCGATTTCTCATGGGAAAGTATAAAAGATAAATCACAGTATTGCTTATGTTGCTTACATGAACTATCATAAATCAAATGCCTAACAAAGTAGTTAGCATATAATAATCATTAAGTATCAGAGTGATGATAACCTTCATTGTCAACGTGACAGACGCTATGGCATTGTTTTATAGCTCCTTAATGATTCCTTTGTACTACCAAGAATCTCTGGCTTAACTTCTGAGTATTTGAAATATGAATATTTTTATGATAAATTCACTGAATATGCATTTACTAAGTCTCTTCTCTATACATAACACTCTCATGGTGCTGAGAGTATACATAGCAATGAATAAGTTTCTTCCCTCATAAACTTAACAATCCAGTGGGAAGACAAGTGACAAGTGGAAGTACATACTTGACAGAAATAAACAGCATGTTTTTTTTTTTTTTTGAAGAGTGATGATACAATTAACTTCAAATACAATGGTCAAGGAAGGCCTATATGGAAAAAGGGTTTGTAGGCTGGAATCTAAACATGCAAAAAGGACAGGAAAAAGATAGCTTTAATTTCAATAGAATGTATATTAAACATTCAGGTTATAGATACTAATTTAAAAATTCTTCATCTTTTGCCCATAATATGTTTCCATATTATGGGATTTAATTATTACAATAGCAGTACTCACCAGTATAAGTATACTTAAATACTTTGAAAATTGGTTCTATAAGTTTTTAACTATAGTTGAATCATTATAAAAGGATAAATATTTGTAACAAAAGATAAAATATTTGTTGACATGATTATGTACAACACAATAATTATTACTGTATTTATGCATATATATATATATATATATATATATATATATATATATATAAATCAGGACAAATGGCAATAAGAATTATTTTGGTTAGTGTATAGGAAGAAATATGACATTTTTTTCTTGGAGATCCTTCTGCCTTTGAAGATATTTAAGAAAAAAGTACCGGTAACCATCAAAACAGAGGTATGCAGTCACATGCCAACTCTGAGAAAAAGGAATAAATAAAGAAGCTGGAGAGGGGTTGCAACCTAGAATTTTTACTTTCATTGTATTTTGTAGACTATAGTATGTTTACATTTCTCTTTCTTTTCCTTTCTCCAAAAACTATTATTTATCCTTCTCTGCTCCTCTTCAAACTCACAGCCTCTTTTCACTAAATGTTTATATATATATATATATATATATATATATATATATATATATATATTATATTATATTATTTGTGCCTGTGGTTTCAGAGCTGACCATTTGACTGGATGCCAACTGGTATGCACTTTTCTGGAGAAGATCACCTCTCTTACTCCCAGCTTTCCTTAGTTGCCTATAGTTCTTTGTATAGGGATGACATTGCATGGGCTGTTCTCTGTCCACTTTGTCATGTGTATTGGTGTCATCTTTGTTCAACTCAAATTTGGGCAGTCATGTAAGCAAGTTTTTATGGGTGTAACTTCTGATATTACTAGGAGAAGTAATCTCACAGAAAATTCAGAGGCTCCTGAACTGGTACTGACCTGAAATCTCCCCTCCCTGAGGAAGAGTTTCATGCTAAACTAAGAAGTCATGCAAGCTTCCAAAGGAGGGAAGCAACCAACAGTCCTACTTGGTTATGGTGCCTGTGAACCCTATCAATGACCAGCATGGCAGGATAACACTAATAGTGTAGTAGTGACACACACACACACACACACACACACACATTGGCAGTAATCAATAGCTTTCTCATTGGAGTTCAGACCCACTCAACAAGAAGGAAATAATACCTTACGCTGAAAGCTAGCAAATTACTCCATGCTAGTGAAGTCATGGTTATTGGGTGAGAATATATAACCACTAATTTAGTAAGCCAACATAATCCTTAACAGCAATCTGAACATTTGTCCTTATGCATTAAAGGAAAACAAACTTATGCAGTCCTTACAAGCAAATTAGAAAAGAAAGAGTGTGAGAAAGGGCATAAAGTATAATGATACAGAGAGTGAGCACATAAAATAGGCGTTACCAATTATATAGAAACTCAAAGCTCACACATTTTTCTCAAGGTGTCTACCACAGTATACTACCACAAACCTATAGCTGTGTTAGAAATATGTAAAAGTACATTTAATTTTTACTGAAATAGTATTCCAAGGACTACTTGCTTGACATTTATAAAAATAAGCAAGGCAATAGTATGCCATACTTTTCATAGATGCTTACATCCCTTACCTTATCCAAAGTGCATAATTTGTTTTTATAGCATTCCTCTTAAGTAGTGCTTTTGTAGAATACACGTAGCTTTTGAAATAGCTTCAATTAAATGTCATCTACCATGGAAAGTGGTTTCTATTTGTCCATCCAGGGTCTCTAGTTCCCCAATACCATGATCATTCTGAAATAAAACCTGCTTATTGGGACCACCAGGAATATTATGGCCCTTGATGACAATGAATTAAATAAACTGGAAAACATGAGGCAATGAAAAACATTGCCAAAAATAAACCAATAAAAGAACATCAAAGTCTTTATACACAGACTTGCATGCCCATAATCTCTACCTCTTAGGAAACTAAAGCAAGGGGATCTTGAGTTTGAGGCCAGACACTGCCTCAAAATGTAAGTAAAAAAAAAAATGAAGAAAAACATTTGAAATAACTTCAACATAAGAAAAAAATTGCTAAAATAAAAACATGTTCCTCTACATTTTGGTGAGTTGTGACATTCTGTAACAGCATCTATCTGTTGCAAAATCAAAGCTTCTTTGATGAGGGATGAGAGAGACACTTATAAGTGGTTATAACAATAAGCAATTACTTGTTTTGTTTTTATTTTTAAGAATGGGTCTCATGATATAGTCCTTGTCTGGTCTAAAGCTCACTAGGTAGACCAGGATAGCCTCAGACTTATAAGGAACAAAACCACTAACCAACGAGTACACATGGAGGGACTCATGGCTCCAGCAATATATGTAGCAGAGGATGGCCTTGTTGGGCATCAATAGGAGGAGAGGCCCTTGGTCCTATGAATGCTAGATGCCCCAGTATAGAAGAATGCCAAGGCAGGGAGGCAGGAGTGGGTAGGCAGGTGGGTGAGTACCTTCATAGAAGCAGGGGGAGGGAGAATGGAATAAAATGGTTTCTGGTGGAGAAACCAGGAAAGGAGATAACATTTGAAATATAAATAAATAAAATATCTAATAAAAAAGAAAAATTATTGAAGCTGTACACATGAAATATCAAAAAATATGCTAGCTTAAACAATACATACATAAAGACATCAGCTGATGTGCTAGCATGGATGGAAGAAATTAAAAAAGATGTTTTCAGTTTGAATGGGAGTGGGATCTCCTTTTGTTGTCTTATTGCTCTCGGTAGAACTTCAAGGAGATCAAACAGATACAAATTGGAAAATAAGAAGTCAAGGTATCACTATTTGCTGATGATATGATAGTATACATAAGCAACCCCAAAAATTCTATTAGATAATTTCTAGAGCTAATAAATGACTTCAGAAAAGTGGCTGGATATAAAATTAACTCAAACAAATCAGTAGTCTTCCTTTACACAAATGATAAATGGGCTGAGAAAGAAAATAGGGAAACAACACCCTTCACAATAGTCACAAATAATATAAAACCCAAGATAGTGGAAACAATTCTTAACAAAAAAAAAAAAACAACTTTGGGGGAATGACCATCTCTGACTTCAAGCTATACTACAGAGCAATAGTAATAAAAACTGCATGGTATTGGTACAGAGACAGGCAGGAAGATCAATGGAATAGAATTGAAGACCCAGAAATAAAATCACACATGTATGGACACTTGATCTTTGACAAAGAAGCCAAAAATATACAATGAAATAAAGAAAACATCTACAATAAATAGGGCTGGTCTAACTGGTATATAGAAAAATGAAAATAGACCCATATATGTCACTTTGCACAAAGTTCGAGACTAAGTGGATCAAGGCTGTCAACATAAAACCAGATACACTGAATCTAATAGAAGTGAAAGTGGGAAAGAGCCTCAAACTCATTAGCACAGTGAAGTGGGGGTGAGGGTTTCCTAAACAGAACTGCAATGGCTCAGGTTCTAAGATCAAAAACTGATAAATATGACTTCATGAAACTGAAAGGCAAAGGGCATAGTCAATAGGACAAATAGGCAACCTACAGATTGAGAGAAAAATCTTCACTAACTCCATATCCAATAGAGGACTAATATCCAAAATATATACAAATATACACAAGAAGCTAATCTCCAAAAAAACCAAACAACCCAATCAAAAAATGAGGTATAGAGATAATCAGAGAATTCACAACAGAGGACTCTTGAATGGCTGAGAAACACTTAAAGAACTGTCCAAAGTCCTTAGTGATCAGGGAAATGCAAATCAAAACAATCCTGAGATTCCACCTTACACCAATCAGAATGGCTAAAATAAAAAACACAGGTAACAGCAGATGCTGACAAGGATATGGAGAAAGAAGAACACCCCTCTATTTCTAGTGGAATTGCAAACTGGTACAATCACTCTGGAAATCAATCTGGAGGTTCTTCAGAAAATTGGAAATCTACCTGAAGACCCAGTTATACCACTCTTGGGCATATACCAAAAGATGCTATACTATGTTCATAGTGGCCTTATCTTTGATAGCCAGAAGCTTGAAACAATCCAAATGTCCTACAAAGGAAAAATGGATATTGAAAATGTGGTTTATTTACACAATTGAATACTATGCAGCTATTAAGAACGAGGACATCATGAGTTTTGCAGACAAATGGAGGGAACTAGAAAATATCATCTTGAGTGAGGTAACTGAGACCCAAAAGGACATGTATGTATTCACTAATAAGTGGATATTAGCTAAAAATAAGTACAGAATAACTAGGATACAATCTATGGAACTCAAGAAGGTTAACAAGCAAAAGGCCCCAAGTGAGGATGCTTCATTCCCACTTGGGAGGAAGAAGAAAATATTCAGGAGAGGCCAAGGGAGCTCAGGACCTGGGTGGAAAAGTGAAGGGAGAAAGCAAAAGGGGAACATGATTAGGTATTGGACAGAGATATGAGAGAAGCCTGGATAGCCAGCAGAATGAAGGAAAATATGAAACCTTGGGGCAGTGGGAGGTGGGGGGACCCTATAGACAATATCAGAGACCTGGATGATGAGAGACTGGAGGGATCTTAGATGAAATGCCCAACAGTGGGGAGAGAGAACTCATAGAGTCCACCTCCAGTAGAAAGACAGGGCATCAAGTGGAGGGATGGGGTTGCCACAGTCAAAACGTCTGACCCAGAATTGTTCCTGTCTAAAAGAACTGCAGGGACCAAAACAGAGAAGAGATTGACATAAAGGCATCTAGTGACTGGCCCAAATTGGGATCCAGATCAAGGGAAGGCTCCAAGGCCCGACACTATTACTGATACTATGGTTTGCTTACAAACAGGAGCCTAGCATGTCTGACCTCTGAGAGGCCTAACAAGCAGCTAAGACAGAAGCAGATACTTACACCCAAACATTGGACTGAAGTCAGGGAAGCCTGTGGTTGAATTATGTAAAGGCTGAGAAAAGCTGAGGAGGGCTACCCAATAGGAAGTCCTGAGATCTCTCAGACACTGAGCCACCAACCAGACAGCATACACCAGCTGGTCTGAGGCCCCAGACACATATACAGCAGAGGATTGTCTGGTCTGAACCCTCAAGAGACTTGAGGCCCCAGGGAATGGTGAGGCCTGGCAGTGTGGGGGAAACATCCTCTTGGAGACAGGGGAGGAGGAAGAATGGAATGAGAAACTGTGGGAAGGAGGACCAGGAAGGGAGCAGCGACTGGACTGTAAAAATTAGAAGTAATAAAAAATAAAAATTAAAAAAAAAGAAAGTGAGTGGGAGGCACATGAGGAGTTAGAGAGGAATTGGAATCTGTTTAAATAATGTAAATATAGTACTCATCAAAAATACATATTTATCCCTAAAAAGGATAACAGTAACAAAGAAAAGATTAACATATGTTCACATGTAATAATAATAAATTATAAATCATCTAAAAATGACTGACATAATTCAGCAGAAAACAGTTACATTGTCAAAGTCTACTTCAGATTCAAATCATCACTAAATTAGTAATGTGAATTTAGACAAGTCAGTAAATATCTTTGTGCTTAAGCTGTTGGATGTGAAAACTAGAACTGATGTTCAATATATACCTGTTTCACAAGACATTATAAATAGATAGCAAAGAAAAGGGTAAGAAAGGATTTCTAACGGCAAAAATATGCAAATTAATATAACTGACTGCTATAATTGTAACAGACTTCAACTGAACCTTCAAACATTGTAATAATCAAGATAAAATGACTGTCAGTAATTAGGAAGAATGAGGTCTACATGGAGGAGAAAATGCTCAGTTTTTTTCATCATTTTACCAGGCTACTCTTGTCTGTACCACTGTAGAATGCAACTGTGCAATAAATATAGTTTTGTAAGCTCACTTGCTCTTATCCTCAAATGCAAAATAGTAATTACATTATTGAGCATTTATTATGTGGCAGACACTTTTTGTTTATTATTTCATTTTATAATCACAGGAATTGGAGAAAATGGAGTTTTATATATGTTAATAATAAAGAAACGGTGATCCAGTGAAGCATAATACCTTGCACGTAGTCACAGCTAACAAAACAGAAAAAAATTAACATATGGTGCTGGGAAAAGTGGATTTTAACATGTAGATAATGTAATTAGATCCTTATCTTTTCTTCTGCACAAAGCTCAAGTGCAAATTGGTCAAGGACTTAAACATAAACCAGAAACTCTAAAATTACAAGAGGAAAGTGTAAGAAACACTTAAAAGCACACTTAACACATTTCAACTTAAAAGCACACTTAATGATTTTTCTTAATAACACTCTGGTAGCATAAAAAGTGAGACCAACAATCAACAGATGGGATCCCATGAAATTGTGAAGTTTCTGTACAGCAAAGGAAACAAGTAAAGCTTGTGAAGCAAGTAAAGAAACAGTCCACAGAATGGGGAAAAATCTTTGCCAGCTATTTAACTGACAGAGAATTAATAACTAGACTACAGTAAAGAACTGAATAACTAAAAAAGGAAAAAAGAAAGAAAAAAACCCCCCAAAACAACAAAAATACCAAACATTAAAAAAGTAAACAACAAATTAAAATTGGCCATGAGACCAACTAGAAAATTCTCAAAAGAAAAAATGCAAATGGATGTGAAACACTTTTAAAAGTAGTCAACATTTTTAGCCATCAGGGAAATGCAAATCACATATAATCTCAGATTCCACCTCACTTTGGTCATAAAGGGCATTATCAGGAATACAAAGAACAAAAGCACGCTTACACAGATATGATGAAAGGAAAATGCTTAAACATTGTTAATGGGAGTATAAAATAGTGTAGCCACTTAGAAATCAGTGTGGGCATTTCCCAAAAATTTAGAAGTAAAATTGCCATGTGACAAACGTATACTACTTAGGGATGTATACCCTATGTGGACCATAGATCATATTACAGAGACACAAGTGTGTTCATTAATGCTCTATTTTCAATGTGTAGGAAAGGGAATCAAGCCATATATCCAGCAATATATATGACTGAATAAGAAAAATATAGTCCGTGCACACAATGAACTCAGTGTAGCGAATAGTGAAATGATGAAATCTGCAGGTAAATGGTTGCAACTGGAAAAAAAAAGTCATACTTAATGAGGTGACTCAGACTAAGAAAGACAAAGGCCTCAGGTTTTGTCTCCTATGTGTATCATTTTGTGTATTTAACTTGGACTATAAGTGGACTCCAGTAAATTCGAAGGAAGATTTGGAGGTTTGCATGTTCAGAGAGAAGGGAGTTGTATATTATAGTTGAGTCCAAGTAGGAAGAATACAGCGAAGTGGAGAAGCTTAAGCAGTGGTGAGTGTGGGAGAACAAGGGAAATCACCGGGTCAAAGGAAGGATTCACACAAAAGGGATATACACAGCTATATGGAACCTCCAACTTCACAACGACTTTAAAAATATCATAGGTCATGTGTGAAAAGATAGAGGAGGAGATATTGAGGTTAAGGGATTAAGCAGGGATGGATGTGGAAGAAAAAGAGAAAGGAGATGGTCATGGGATGGTTAACCAAAACTAAAGCTATATGGAACATTGTCATGAAAATTCACTACTTAGTAAGCTAATTTCAAAATACAATTTAAAAAGCAAAAATTCAAAAAAACCTACTCTGAATGGTGTTGCTCCCAGATGTGGATTATTCAATGTAAATTGTCATACAAGGCATGAGGATTCTCTATTAGTCATGAAGGCCCAACAGTTCTTGAAAACAACACAGAATATGGCCATTTTCCTTGGTTACCCACAATAATTATAATTCTGTCTTTCTGTTTCTCTGTCCTATCTATCTATCTATCTATCTATCTATCTATCTATCTATCTATCATCTATCTATTTATCTATCTATCTATCTCAAGTGAAATTATGTCAATTGAGGTGATAATATTACTCCCAAGAGTCTGAGACTATATAAGAAAAAACTCTAATGCCTTGCATGGGAAACTTCCTTTCAAGTAGTTGGGTCAGAGGAGCCCAAGAAACTCCTATAAAATATAAGCTATTTCTATGGCTTTTGGTTCCCTCTAACAACTTAAGAGTAAGATCCTATTGATGAAGATACCACACACTGCAGACACAAAACTTGATGGCTCCCTAAGAAATACCCAACACTCACCAATAGACAGATCATCTGTACAAAAGTTAAACCAAGGAACAATGGAGTTGAATGATAAAATAAACTGACCTAAAAGGTTGCTATGCACTCAACAACTAAAGTAATACATTCTTTTCAACAACCAGTAGAACTTCCTCCAAAATTGTCTACACATTAGGATACAAAGAAAATGAACAAATATAGAAAAACTAAAACAATATTCTGCAGTTTTAAAATTCCCATAATGGAATAAAGTTAGAGATCAACAGCAATGCAAACTACAGACTGTACACAAACTCAGAGACTAACCAACAGTTAAACTAAAAAATGGTCAGGGCCAGATGATTTTAGCACAGAATGCTACTACAGCTTTAAAGAAGAATTAATCTACTCAAATTATTCTGTAAACTCAAAAAGGAAGGAACACTTTTGAATTCTGTTTACAAAACTATTTTTATTTTGATACAAAGACCAGACAAAGGCCCGACAAAACAAGAGAATGATAGAAAAATATTTCCAATAAACAAAGATGCAAATATTCTCCAGAAATACTTACAAACTAAATTCAAACACACATGGAAAAAGATTATTCAGCTTGATCTAGTCAGCTTCATCCAAGAGACACAAAAGTGGTTCAACAACTGTAAATTCATAAGGGCAATCTACCACATAGAGTCAATAAAAGAAAACACATGTTCATCTTTAGATGCAGAAAAGGTATTTAAGAAAATCAAATACCTATTCATGACATAGTGGGGAAATTTCAACATAATAATAGCAATATAAACATGCCCATAGCCAGTATAATATTGAATGGAGTGGGACTCAAAGGATTTCCTCTATCATCAGGCACCAGATAAATATATCCATTACTTCCCCTTGTAGTGCTTGAAGTTTCTGTTAAAGTAATAAGACAAGGAGATAAAGGGAATGCAAATAAGAAGGAAAGAAAGCAAAGTATCTTTATTTATACATATGATCTTTATTTATACATATGATTCTATATATAAAAGAACCTAGACTGTACATTAAAAAAAGATATAGCTAATAAAACATATTCTGCAAAGTATAATGATATAAAATTAATATAAAAATAAGTACCCTCCAGATATATAAATGATAAACACACCAAAAAATAAATAAATAAAATACTATTCACAATAGCCTGAAAAGTATCTTGAAATAAGTAAATGTAACAAAGTTAGTGAAAGCTTTATACGATGAAAACTTTAACACACTGAAAAAAATAAATTTAAAATGATAAAAAGATGAAAAGAACTCTTATGCTCATGAATTGGTAGAATTAATATTGTATAAATGATCATTGTGTTATTGGCAATCTATAGGTCCAACAAAATTCCCATGAAAATTCCAAAGCCAATTATTCATAAAAATTGAAAAAAAAAAACTTAAAAATTTCTGAGTAGCCACAACAATACTGAACAATAAACACACTGTTAGAGGTATCAGTATTCTTGATTTTAAGTTATACTACAGAGCCATAGTTATGTAAACAGTATGGTACTGGTATAAAACAAACATATTGAACAACAGTCTAGAATTGAGGACCCAAATATAAGCATATGATTTCACAGCTATCTAATGTTTGAAAAGACAGAATCTTCAGCAAGTGATTCTGATCAAACTTGATAACTTCATGTAGAATAATTCACCCTGTACAAAAGAATCCCAAATGGATCAAGAACTACTACATGAGAGTTGATACCATGAATATGTTAGAAGATAAATTAGGTAGTGCATTTCAACTTACAGGCACAGGAAAGAATTTTTTGAATTGTAACCCAGTAGAACAGGCATTAGGACCTACATACACATGTTAAATGGAACCTTTTGAATAAAGAAGCATCCTACAGAATAGGAGAAAATCTACCAGCTATTCATCTGACAGAGAGTTAGTATCAAGTACCTAGAATATACAAAGACCTCAAAATATGAACACCAAATAAGCAAGCAACAAACCAAGAACTTGACAAAAATGAGCATAGAGCTAGACAAAAATTCTCAAAAAATAAATAGAAATGAGTGAGAAATTTCAAGAATGCCAAATATCTTTAGCTATTGTGGAAATACAAATCAAAAGTATTCTGAGACTTTTATCTTACCTCAGTCAGAATACCTAAGACCAACAAAACAATGTTGGAATGGGTATCAGAAAAGAAGAAAATTTATTCACTTTAAACCTGTGTGGCCACTATGGAAATCAGGCTTGGGGCTCTTTAAAAGCTAGAAATAGATCTGCCACATGTTCCAGTTGAACCATACTTGGGCATAGTCCTAAGGTATGCACAATGCTCATCAATCTTTATTGCTTCTCTATTGACAATATCCATGAACTGAAGTAACCTAGATGTTCGTCCGATGAACTGATAATGAAAATGTGTTGCAAAAAAATGGGAATTTGAAATTCATAGGTAAATGGACAGAGCAGCAAGTCATTCTGATTCTGAGTGAGGCAAAAATGAAAAACTGCATATTCCCTTTCATATATAGATGCTAGATTTAAATGTGTTTAAGTTGGAGTATGTATACCTATCAGGAAATGAGTAATGGGCAATGGGGTGGATATTTCAAGGAAAAAGAGATAGGACACATATGGTATGAAGAGGAAAAGGGGAATAATATAATAGGTAGTGTTAAATGGGGCAAGAATAGGAGGGTGGTATAAAGGAAGGAATATGAGGAAAGATAACTAACACTAAAGACTTCTGGAAATGCCACATGAAAACTTATTACTGTAGAGATTTGGGCGATTTTTGTTTTGTTTTGTTTTGTTTTGTTTTAGAAATATACTTGTGCATAAGTGAAAGAACTTTAAATTGATTTGCCCTATAATGGAGAAACACTTCCTCTTTTAGAGTTCATACAACATCAAATTAAAATAAAAAAGTGCTACATATAGGTTATCTCTTTTCATGTGTTTGTTCAGTGGTGTCCCATATACTACTGCTATGTTACAAACTATTCTTGCTTACCCTCAAGAACCTGATGGTAAAACCCTATTGCTAAAGATAAATACATATTTGTGTCATAGAACATGGTCGTCAGCTGACATTCATCCTAAAGCCAGGTTCAGAACTAAATGTTTTAGTTAGGATAGATTGCAGAGGTTCTGGTTAGTCAACAAAAGGATGGATGGGGTATTAGGACTATCTTGTACCTCACTGGTACAAATTGGCATAATTATGCTCTAATTGTATTTTGAGAGAAAAGTTTCATTTTAACAGGAAGGGTGATATGTAGGAGGAGCTAAGGTGGGAGGAGTACTGAGAGGAAGAAAAGGAGTAAGAAGAGGAGGAGAAGAAGGAGAGGAGAAGCTAGGTGATGAAAGAGAGAAAGAGGGGGGAGACAGGGAGGCAGATGTTCATGTATCTCCACCAGTCAAAGATAGTTGTTATATCTAGGTTGGTTAGTGGGTTACACCTCTGATTGAACAATTCCAAACTTATAAAGCCTATGATTAACATTTTTTAAAAAAAATGTATAAATGCAAAAAGGAAAAGGGGGCATGGGATAGGGGTTTTCTAAGGGGGGGAATGGGGAAAGGGGATGGCATCTGAAGTGTAAATAAAATATCTAATAAAAAACAAAAAAAACCAAAAAACAAAACAAACAAACAAAAAAGAACATGAAGAAATCAAACTGGTGCTAACCTGGAGGCTTCATTCCTATTGGATAGACTTCCTAGTCTTAGGAGGTTCTATGCATATTGAAAGGAAAAAAGAAATTAACAATGTTATCCAGCTGCGAACCCTCATAGCTGCAAAAATGACAAAGCTGACAAGATAAGAGTATTAGTATTATAGTGGCACAAATATTATGGGACTCACCAATTACTTTTTAATTGGATACAGAGCACTCCACAGGACTGAACCCATGCCTGACAATGTTAACTTTGCTAGAGCCTCATGTCTGGAAAGGACATAGGCCCTAAGAGAAAGCCTAATAGTAACCTTACCTTGTTGTCATAGTATTAAACTGCCTAATAATTTCATATCTTTATGCACATAGATTAGTGCACCTCTCAACTCTCATCAGATATATAGACTTACTAGTTGTCAGTGTGCAGAGAGAAAGAGAGTGGCATTCTCAGATGTAAATGACATCAATATCAGACCTTTTTTCCCCAGAGGCTCAGAGATCATCACAAAAGAGGATATGAAAAGATTACAATAGCCAGAAATAGTGGAAGTCTGATGTAAAACAGTATGTGACAGATATGATAGCATTGCTGCACATATGAACCAGCAGCAGTTGTGACTGCATGAACAAGACCAAAATCAAGCCAGGTAAATTCCCAGCAGGGGTAGTGGAAGGATTTATGAATTTCCTCCTCTCAGGATCTATTGTCAGTTGATGGATGCTGGGGCAGGAAATTATGTTTTCATCAAGGATGAAGTCCCTGGGTTGTTACCCAGTTCCTGTATATGGTACTACAACCATGCATATATAGGCAATACTATGTGTAATTTGTGAGTTAACAAATAAAAGAGCATATGAAGTTGACATGGAAATATGGTGTAGGGGATTGGGAGAAAATGGAGTGGGGAAATCAGGGCTATAATTTCTTAAACACACACACGGAATTCTCAATAAAATTATCTTTTAAAGAAGGACCTGAGGGCATCTGCTTGGGGGCATATGCGGAAATTAGGATAGGAAATGGGGGTAGATGTGATCATATTCCATTGTATATATAAATATAATTCTCAAAAAATAAATGAAATAAAATAACTGTAATATGAGAAATATGTTTATGAGCAGAAGAATGAACATTGTTATATTGTTTCTGTCAATAAATGTACATACTTGATCAAAGTAAAGGAAAATTCAATATGTCTTTGTTCTTCTGACATATGACTAATGATAAAACATTGGGTTATTTTAAAATCACTGATACAAGTTCTCTAAAGCAAATCTAAAAGAGGTAGATAGAGTTACTATTCATGTCCACTGTTTCACTCACAAACACAGTCTATATATGCAGTACAGACACACTTCATCAATCTTGTAAGTACTTCCAAGTATCTAAGAGTTTAGAAAATGACAGATTTTTGTTCTGGGGAAATAGCTTAGTGGGGAAAAGGTTCTTGTTGCCAAGTCTAAAGACCTGAGTTTGATTTACAGAACTCACATGGTGGAAAGAGAAAATTGAATCTTTCAAGTTGTCTTCTGACTTCCACAAGTACACCTTTGTATAAACAGGCCCCCACACATGCATCATATATCATAAATCTAAGAACACATTATGCACACATACAAATAAATAAACAAGTAAAAGTATTATAAATACTTTAAAAATCCAATGTTTTTTTCTCCTGAAGTTTCCCATCCTACAGACTACAATGAGTATGCCAATTTGAATAACAATACTGATTTTGTTATCATAAGTGCATATATCCTGTTTTCCCTGTCCATGCTTTGTTTGTATAAGAAAAGATTCTAAAAAGAAAAAAAGGTCTCCAACTCCAATAAGATGAAGTCAAACATCACAACTAAAAATATCAACTTTTGCCTGAGAATTCTTGTTATCCAAGAACACTATGGGGGCAGTGAGTCACATGGTAAACTTCTGATACATTTATGACTAATATCTAGGCCTGGCCTTGATGCTCAGCAGGGAAGCCATGGTCACCAGATGCTGTACGCATTCATATCCAGCAAAGCAGCAAATGTATCTACAATTTAGCTTTATTAGAGCAACACAAAAGCTTGCTTAAAAGACAGTGTATAATTTTAAGGTATTATTCCTAAAAGATGTACATCTAAAACAAAGCTGAACAAGCATCTAATTTAATCATTAAAAGGTGACACAACAGGAAATGAGAGAAGGATCAAGAAAATATACAAATAGAAGCTAGTTTAACCACTTTAGGAATTAGTGCTATTTCTCAAAAACCTAGAAATAGAATTACCATATGACCCAGCTATACTACTCTTTCCATATTCCCAAATTTGGCATCCTTCTACCTGGATACTTGAACATACATGCTCATTGCTGCTTTATCGATAATATTTAAGAAATAGAAACAGCCTAGATGACTGTCAACTGACAGATAGAGAATGACAATGAGATACATGTACACAATGGAAATTTATTCAGCTACAAAGAAAAATAAAATTATTAAATATGCAGATAAATGAATGAGATTAGAAAAAATATACTGGGTGAGTTGACTGAGGCCTAGAAGGATAAAACCTGAATATCCTTTCTCATATGGGGATTTTCACTTCAACTAATTAGTTTTGTTATTTAAGTCAGAGAACCTGTGGACGCCATGAAATTAGGAAGAAGCCATTGCAGGAGGAATCATCTTCAGGGAGAAAAAGAGTAGATCATAAGTAAAAGTACAGTAGAAAGAAAGACTATTGAGGTACTGGTGATCAGAAAGTGAGCAGGTGGATTGAAGAGATGAGTGCAAAATGGAAGGAGGTTAAAACAAAACAGAATTGTAAAAAATACTATATTGTAGGCCAGTTAAAAATATACTGAAGAAAGATATTTTGCATGGCTAGATAATTCTGTTACTAGAGAAACATTTTTCTTAATGAAAATTTTATTGCCAGATGGAGAATACACTAATAATACTTGATAGTCAGGGAGACTCCTAAGGCCTCAAAAATAATCCAGGCTCTATTTGGCCCTCTCTGTTGTCTTCCAGAAGTAGAGAATAAGAGCCTATTGCCGAAGACACTGCAGACCTCCATTTCAAGATATACAGCAAATATGCTGGAACTGAACTGGAAATTTCCTTTTTGCTGATTAGCTTTCAAAATTATAGAGCTGACTGCTCAGGGAGAAAGGAAATTAATAATCTTACCATCTGTAAATTGTATGGAAATCAAAACCAGGTAAGATGTGCCCTCTAGTGCAAAAAAGGCTGGATTCTTAAAGAGATAAACAAACCATCCTCGGAATGGTTTTGACTCATATCCCAAAGGAGGAAACCCATGCCTGGTACTCTAAGCCTGGTCAAACTCGTGGGGAAGTCTCAGCACCAATGGGGCATCTTATCAATGTTGTTTAAGAAAACTGAGATAGCATCCAAATTCTATCTATGATTATACCTATAAACAAAAGATATCCCCAGCTTTAATAAGAGAAGCCTCTCTTTGCAATGAATGCAGAGACTTATGGCTGTCCCCAAGATGTTGAAAATAAGTGACAGCTGATGGCTTAGCCCCAAACAAGATATTTAGGTCATCCTCTCTAATGTTCAGAGGACATTGTAGATGAGTGGTTGGGAATTATGTAAGATCTAATGAATAGAAGCTGCAAAATGCCATCTAATAAGCATGATGAGATCATGTACTCACACCAGCCATGATTAGTTCCACTATGTCTACATAAAACTTCTTCTATCAACAATAATTCATGGATGAGAGAGAGATTCATGGGTTCTTACAGTATGAACTAATGGCTGTTGATAGATTCTGGAAGAAGAGGAACCATTGTCTTCCAGGTCATTGTTAGACCCAGCATTAGTTCAATTCAGTGAGTTATAAACAACCCAAAATTGATGAGAAAGAGATTTGTGGGGGAAAAAGGTGAGTAGGCAGGCATTGGAGACAAATAGGAAAAAGTAGGTACAAGAATACTCACCATTCATTATATGTATACATGAAATTGTTGAATTTAAATTTAATTACTAAAACAGTTTTAAATTCAGAAAACAAAATATAGAAAAACATGAAACATAAAAAGAATGATTAATTATCAGAGAAATTTAAATCAAAATCAAAATGAGTTTCTATTTCTCAAAAACTAAGTGCTATTCTTAAAATAAAACTAGAAAGACAATAACAAGCATTGAGACTATGGAGAAATTCAATTTCTATATACAATGTTCATGGAAGTACAAGTAATTCAGTGTCTTTGGGAAAATCATGAGATTTTTCAGATCCTAAAATGATAAATTAGCATTTACACAAAATCACAAGGATAAATAAAGAGAAATATTCAAGGCTGCAAAAGACCATAGAACTCATTATTTTATTTGCATGACATGACAAAAAATAAGCTGAAGCATGGAGACAACACATAGATTCACAGTTACCTAAGATTGGAGAATATGAAGAAGCTGGGTGTTAGAAGTATCTGATAACAAGCGGCAAAGTTTCTTCTTTAAGGCAATAGAAATGTTCTAAAATTGATTTTGATAATGGTTGAACTACTATATGAACTTACAGAAGAAAATTTTAATGGGAATTGAAATTGGTGAACTGTGTTATGTAAAAGCTATATCAATATTACTGTAAGAAAACTAGTATACAACTGAATATAATATGACAATTGGAAGAAAAAAATGAGAAAATGCAGGCTATGTGCCTTGGATGTATAAGGAGACAGCAGAGTCAGAAGGGACATTTTGTCCTTTCTACCAGCACTGATTGTCTTTCAGCACATTTGGTTGAATTATGTATGCTTTTCTTAGCCCATGAACCTCAATGAAAAGACTCAGAAGAATAATATATTTGCTCTTAATGGCTGTTTCACTGAAAATCTAAGTAAGCTCTGTGTTAAATGGCAGAATATCTAAACTTGGAAAGATACATCAGGAGGAGGATATTTGCTAGCCTATGTTTTTTCCTCCCTGTGGCGTTCTTTCTACTGTAAAATTTTATTACATGAGTTGAATGTCAAAGAGACAGCAGTACTTCTCAAGACACAGACTGTTGACTCTTGAACACAGTTCTGTTGCTTTGTCCATGTACACATTCAATATGGAAGCTCTTTTACAGATAAAGGAGAAAACAGGTATATTTGACATATAGTAATTAAAGCAAATATTTGATGACTCTAAAATAAAACCATATAGGAAACAGTTGTTTTAGAGAAATAGTTACTACTAATTTTCATATGGTAAGAAAAGTTAAGAGACTCCACTGAGGACCTAACATAAAACCCAGTCAAACAACTCAGTCCAAAGTATCCATATCTATATTCTAGATCTTTTGGTTACTCTATGGCAAATAGTCATTCTGTAGACATGAAAGTATATCTATTTCTCCTCCTGAAGAATACTTTTGTAACATGTGAACTATGTCTCTAGGCTCTACGGATTGCAGACTAGTTCAAATAAATTTGGTATGTAATATTCATAAATCTCTACATGTTGCCTAGTATTTTTGTTATTTTCTTGACTCTTCTTCTTTCCAAAATTTTGTTTCTGGCAATTTATTTCTCTTCCTTTAGTTTGTGTTCTCCATCTAAAACCTCAAATAAGTTTTAGTATGAATGAGGTTATTCTTACCAAAATAAACTATCCAACAATTTTGTGTGCAGATGAATGCAAACCAGACAAACAGGTAGATTGAGTAGTAATATAGAATACCCCAGAGTTGCTACAAATAAACTGTGCAACAATTTTGTGTGCAGATGAACTCAAACCAAACAAACAGGTATGTTGACTAGTAATATAGAATACCTCAGAGTTATTACAAATGTAAATAATGTCAGAAATCATTATAATGCTGAGATGCAGCCCAATTAAAAATTGGGACTGAACAGAAAGCTCTCAAAAGAAATACAAGTAAGTAACATGAACTTTCAAAGGTGTCCCACATTTTTAGCCATCAGGGAAATGCAGATTAAAACCACTTTCAGATTCCTCACCAGCCATAATTGGCACTATCAGGAGTACAAGGGAAACAAATGCTGCTGTGGGTGTGGGGCAAGTGAAACTCTTCTACACTGCTGGTGGCAGTGTAAACCAGGGTGCCTGCTTTGGAAATCAGTGTGGGTGATTCTCAAGAAACTATAAATGGATCCGTGGTATAAACCCAGCTATGGCACTCCTAGTCGTAATACCTAAAGAAATTTATTAATTGCTATTAAGCTATTTGTACATCTGTATTTAGTAAGGCTATATTCATAGTAACTAGGAAATGGAATCAACATATATGTCTATCAACTAATAAATGGACAATAAAAGTAGAAGCTACCACACAATTAAGACACAAAACATTCCAGTTGGATCTGACCTAGAAGACTTCTTCTCAAAGACTAGCATTTATATAACCAGAAGGAACAATCAAAGCTGCCACAGGTATAAACAATCTATAAACCTGTACAGTTGTGATGCCTAAGATCCATAACAATGACCAGAATGGGAAGATGTTCTGAAAAGTACAATAGTGGCACTGATATCCTGGCTACTCACTTAATAAGAGGCAATTTAACTGACATGGTTAACCCAGTTCTTCACCTTTGGCTGGTGAGGATAAGGGTCTTAGAAGAGAACTCATTCCCGCAACTTTCCAAAAGCAGTATAATTCCTAACAACATTCAAAATATGTATCTTTATACCTATAGATATTTGTGGCTCTCACCCTTAATCAGAAAACCTTCTTTTTACAGTACATGAAAATCATTACAGGAATCTACAACTGGGAAAAGCAAAGAACAACTGACATTGTGGTACCCAACCCCACTTGATACATCTGCAACAAAACCTCTACACTAAACGCTTAAGGAATATTGTAGAAGAGAGGGGCAGAAATATGGTAAGAGCGAGATAACTAAAAAGTGACACTGTGCTCTTTATATATGACAAGGAAGTTGCACCTGTGAAATATCAACAATATGGCTGCCCAAACAAGACCTGAAAAATGACTATAGCATATGCCAATATACATGGAGTGAAGTTATCTCACAAGGCTCCACCTGTGAGAAGCTAAGATAATTTAATAACCTCAGAGAGAAGCAGAATCTGCCTTCTCCAGGGAAGAAACTTCCAATTTGCTTTCTCATCCTAAATTGTCAACCCTAAGTACATATGAACAATACTCAATGGACTCAGCTGGGTACATTTATATATTTATATGTATGTATATACAAATATATAGTTGTCCATTTGTAATAATAATGATGATGATAATGATGATGATAATTAAAGAATAAGAGATCATGAATTACAGAAGGAATGCAGATGGGGATAGGGGAGGAACTAGAAGGAAGAAAGGGAGTAGGGGAAATTATATAGAGTACTCATGTATGAATTCTCACAAAATAAATAAATATTTTAAAATGTGGTACATATACATGTGGTACATAAAATGTGGAATAGTACTAAGATGTTAAAACAACAAGATGAAATCAAACATTTTTAGGCTAATGTGTATATCAGGAAAGTAATTTGCTAAGTGCAGTCATGCAGGTCCTAAAAGATAAATGTTACATGTCCTCTATCATATTTGGATGTTAGCTTCAAATCTGTTTTTTTACTTGTTTAACATAGAATACATGAGGAACCCAGGAATCTAGAAAAGGATCATTATGTGGAGAATGAATGAAGGGAATACAGGTAATTAAATGGAGAAAAAGGAAAATAAAGAAGGGAGGATCAGTGGAGTAAGCCACAAAGGTTCAAGCACGGAGAGGTATGATAGACATGGAGAAAGTAGATGATGTGAGAATGGTTAACCAAAATAAAATGTCACAAAGAAGCCACATGGGAATGTATGATCTTATAAACCAAATGATAAAATTCGCAATGAAGTCAACATTGGACTGGATCTTCTGGCTATTGAAGCAGTATACAAAAATCACATTTTCTGGGCCCTATTTTTTTTAATACCATTTGAGAAAGATGATTAAAGTGTAGGGAAGATTCAAGATGAAGATAGCTAAGTCCTTGCCAGGAGATTAGGACATTATTATTCTAAGTGGCAAGTTAGTTCACTTTAGTTGTAGAAACCTTATGAAACACCACCCATAGAGGATAGTCTGAAAAATATTAATGACTAAGTATCTTTTCTTTCTGTTCTTCTCAAAATTTATGTCTCTGACTTTTATTGGGAATTACATTTGGCTCTCATTTCCCCTTTTGTCCCATTCTCCCAAGTAACAAAGACATTTATATATTTTTCCTAAGATGTATATTACTGAAAATACATTTTTATCAAAATGGAATCTGCTCAAATGTCCTAATGTTCTATTAAGCTTGTTTGAAAATATACGTGTTCTATGGTCTCAGTTTTGGCTTACACCACTCTTTAATTTGCTAAAACCATTTATGTCAGACAGCCATGCAGCCTAAGGAAATGATCACCATCATATTTTAGTCTATTGACTCTTAGATTTATAGTAAAAGTCTAGTCTGTGATCCCATTTATTTTGGCAACAGTGTTGAGTCAAGGAAAGCTTGAATCAAATGTAGCCCTTCTTAGATTTCTTCAAATTGCTCAGCCTTCATAAGACAAATTCTAGAAAAGTAGTATAGCTGATTCAAACGAAGGAAGAGACAGAAATTAGGTTTTCCTTCTTCAGGTAGACGTGATAATTTTTGACTAGTATATCATTAAGAAACATGAAAAAATAGGGGGATACTAGGAGCTAAACAATTAAAGGGGGTAGGGCCAGGAATAGAAGAAAGTATCATAAAATAGACAGGATTAAACAACACTAAAGAAGTCTTATGATGACATACTCATTTATATCTAATTAACATATAATAAAAGGATATTTGAACTACATTCTTCATATTACACAATGTGCAGAGTATAAAATAACCAACGAACAACAATGAGTTACTTTTAAGAAGTAAAGAAACACTTTCCAGACCTCTTTCAATGTTTCTTTTCAATAGATGAATTATTCAAATTTTCTGTTTCTAATATTTCTGGCTTCTTGTTTGTTGTTTTTATTTGTTGATTTGTGTATTTCACTATTTTTAACTATTATATTGAGTTAATCAAACACATGGTAGGTAAGTAATTATTCCTGCCAGATAAGTGATTATTTGATAAACCAGTCAGATTACTTTCCTTCTTCTAGGCTTGTCTTTCAGTCTAATGATCTGCTTATGAGCCCCAATTCTTACAATAACATTTCATCCTTCCCTTTCCTCTCTAAGCCCTCCCATACATCCCTTCTTTCTCTCCTCCAAACTCATGGTCCCTTTTTAATCAATTGTTACTGCATGCATATATGTATTTGTATATACATATATATTCACAAATATAACATGTTCAGCCCATATAATGTTGTTTCTATGTATGCTTTCTGAGCTGATTATTTACCACCAGACAACCAATTGCTGAAGTAAATAAATTCTTTTTCACTTTTCCTACACTGTACCCTCCATTGCACAGTTTCACTGTCAACTTTGAAAATGTACTCATTCTTGGCCCATTTCTCACACCCTTAGATGTCCTGTCTTTCTTCTCTATATATTGTCCCAGATTCTATAAAAATACTGTAAGTGCATTTAGCAGAAGAATATATTTTCTAGTCAAATATTGCAGATAAAAACCCACTTTCCTTCATTATGAAACATGTATTTTGTGACTGCATAAATTATAAAAGCTGTTATATATGTACATCATTCAGTAGAAGTTCTATATCCAATTATCTTTATAAATAAACTGTTACATTGTTCTTTATATTAAAACCTGATAATCTGATAATAACTAACTATGAGACACTGAGAAGGTCTCTCTTCCAATCTGGCTTTCAATGATCTGTAGGTATAAAGAAAGAGTGTTAAGAAATAAAAAGGAAGAAAGAGTGTTAATATCATCAAGAATATCAGAAAAGTATCCTCAGTCTACATTCCCAGATCCAAGATATCTTGCAGCTGTGTTTGAAACAGGATCTAGCTAGCTAACCCAGATTGGTTTTAAGTTTGAAACTACCTAGTCTCAGGCATGGGCTGTTCCCCACCCCTCACTGGCTTACTTCTGTTCATTGGGAAAAAAACCCCAGAAACTGTATTACAAATCAAAGTTTGGATTCAGAGTATCTGGAAAAGATGACAAGGGTTTGGACTTGAAAGGGTATTTTAAAAGTCAGTCACTGTAGCACTCTATATAATGCTTTAGATAACCCATCCACTTTTGTCAAATCTGCTCTCCTTAAATGGAGAAACACGAAGGCATTCAGAACAAATATAACTGTTGGCCTAGATGTCAGAAGAACAAGATAAATAAATACCAATCCAGGGGAAAACCGGTTCATCTATTTTATTCTACATCACTAACTCAAAGGCAATTTATCTAAGAGTAAAAGTCTCACAAGTACTTGCTAAAGTACTTTATTTGAAGCATTTTAGTTGTTTCTCTTTGCTTCATCTTAGCTTGTGTAGTGTTCTCTAAAACTATAGACACTTCATTTGAATGCTTTTCTGTTTTCTGTTATGCAGAATGGGCAATCTCAGACAGCAGAGCGTAAGGTTCATCCATGAACTTACATAAATCATATAACCAATAACTGTAGAAAAACAGTGATATGATAAACTCTAACTCTTAAATTCTAGTGACAGTATGCTAGTCAAATTAGTTCATGTTTCCAGGTCTCACCTTCTCACTTTCCTCTATAAAAAGAAAATATTAAAAATGATATCACATGGGGTAGTCTTTAAAAACTTTTTAATCACAATTGCAAAATTTTTAGGATTGTGATTTGTGTATTTCACTATTTTTAACTAGTATAATATTGAGTTAAGCAAATAAATGATAGGGTTTCCTGCCAGGTACGTGATTATTTGATAAACCGGTCAGATTACTTTCTTTCCTCTAGGTTTGTCTTGCAGTCTAATGATCTACTTATGAGCCTAAATCCTTGTTTCCACATACTAGTGAAACAGAAAAAAGGAGATATTTCGCAGACAAAAACACAGTAAACTACAAGAAGCTGTATTTACTTTAATAGAATTTTAAAGTCTAATGTTCCACCAATATGAGGGTCAACACCTAGAACCTTTACTCAGATACTAATAAAATTATCTTAATGTTTTCATGAGACTTTAGTAGAAATAATTATTTTGATTTTATTTTTCACAATCAAGTTAAGAGAAAATAAGGAGATCTCTACAGACAGAGAAAATATGGAAGTCATAAAGTTACAACGTAAATATTTGGTGATGGAAAAGACAAGATACTTTATGCCATATGTATGGACTATTACTGGCTTCACTCAAAAGAGTTTCTACTCCTTCTCAACCAATATTCACCTTGGCTTTCCAGAAAATGCAGTATGGATCCTGAAATGCCTTCTACAGAAATAAAATGGCAAAGATTTATTGCAAAAGAAAGTCTTAGAATATTACTTTAACTGAATATTTTATATTGTGAAAAATTAATTCTGATGTTACTTTTTCTTTTTCTTCATTATGTAAGTGAGAATGTTGTCACATACAATCATCTGGTAGCAACTGAGAAAGATTGTATTATTACTGTTATGTACAAAATAAAATTGAAATTGAAAATTGGTGAGATTCAAAAGGCTGCTGAGAAAAAGGTACAAACATACAAACCTCCATATTCTGGTTTGAATCTAAAACTCACAGGTTTCTCTGAATTTAAATCAACACATAATAATAATAATGATAATAATATTAAACTATAACATGCTTTAATTTCAAGGCAAGATAGATTCCTTAGCTTCACACATCTTGCCTTTGTTTTGCATTATTTTAGTAATCAATAATTCAAATGAAGCTAAGTAAGTCTACTTCTGGAAAATGATACAAAGAGTAAGCTCTTTCAGTTGTATGTAAATAGAGTATTTATAAATATATTAGTTTTCAGTATTCTAAATATATCACCTATAATCTTTAAGGGGGATCCAATTAAAGTATTCATGAAGTACATGTCTTCTATTGAACACAAAGTAATTGATTCCTAGAAATAGAGCCTTTAAACTGAGTAGCAAACTGATTTTTTACAACTGTATACCTTAGTAATGGCTTCTTTTATTTGTTCATATATGTGTGCATGTTAATAGTATACTGGTCACCCCTCTGTCCTCACACTGTAGACTTCCCCAAACTGCTACATGCTAAAAGAATAAACCAAGAAAATTGGTTTTGATACCTACCAGATAATGTTAAGGTTACATCCTACAGACTACAGTCCAAAGCTTTTAACACATAATGGCTTCTTTTCTCAAGTCAGAATTCTGAAGAAAATGTATACATAAAATGCTGCATATATATTAAACAAGTCAATACAACCTATCATAAGAAAAGTCATGCCTGTCCATAGTAAGCACCAGACATACCTTGTGAGTGGCAAGATCATTGGCTTATATGGTGGTTATATAACTTAACATCTGTTTTTAATTTCTTACAAAAAAACAAACTTAAGAAATAAGCAAGCCACATTTTTCTTTCTTTCCATGGCGGAAAATAGAAAAGGATATTTCGAGTAAAGACCATATCAACCAAAACAACAACAAAAATTATTACAAGGACTAACTTTTACCAGAAAGAAAAGTGACAATTTGCTTTCTTCACATCTCTACCCACCTCTTACTACTTTCCTTGGATGGACACAGTGGCCCCAAACAAGAATTCCAGGGGCTCTGGAAGCTTTTGTCCAGGACCTTTATCTCTCTATTTCCCATAAATGTCTTCTTGAGCCCTAGATAATATCACACAAGTAAAGAACATATTCATTTCTCTCATCTTTAATTTATTTCTGTATTCTGTGTCTTTAAGTCAGCCTACAAGCTCCATATCTTATAAGATATATCTGTGATAACTCTTCAAAACAAACAGCTAAAATTAGAGAAGTAACTCCACTAATCAGGTAATGATACTTCCCAGTAAAAGAAGTATGTTCCATACCACCAATATTCTGAATTTCTATAAGACAGTATAATATAAAAACAGAAACCTTGACACTTAATTCAGCAATGAAATCATCATGAAAAGATTTACAATGCATAAATTATTTCTCAGCCTTACAATCAGTATGTACAATTTTAAATCCATTATTTTATTATTTTACTTGTTCATATGTGTATGCATGTTAGTACTATACTAGTCACCATTCTGTGCTCCCACTCACACTGTAGACTGTCCCAATTGTTACATGCTAAAAAAAAATAAACCAAAAATGTTGGTTTAGATGCCTACCAGAGAATGCTGAGATTATATCCTACAGATCACAGTCCAAAGCTTTTAACATATACTTCCTTACAAAAGTACCTCCAGTTTGTTTGATGAAGGGTCTCTCTTGTTTCTGATGCTTTGTTGCATACTACAGTGCAACTGGTTTATGAGACTCCTCTGTCTCTGTTATTTAACTTGCTGTAGGTATGCTGAGATGAGATGCATCCTACAGCATGGGGCTTTTTGCATGACTTCCGGGATATGAATTAAGGTCAGCAGGCTCTTTGCAAAGCAGGTTCCCTGAAACTCTCACTTGTGAGGCTAGAGTAGCATAGGAAGGGGGATGGTGTTTCAGAAACATTCATCTCTCTGGTGTCTGTACAAAGTCCTTTGTGAAAACATTCTCTGGAAGCTTGGGGACAGACTTTGACTTAGAAAACATCTAAAGAACCACATTGCTTTCAGAATGTACAGAAGAAAAGAAAAAGAGCTTTGCAAGTATGAGGTGATAAAATTTCTTCCTGGGAATAGTAAGTTGTGGGCAGGGGAAGAGGCAGGTAAAGAAATTCAAGATATGTGGGGAGATTGCATTCCCTCTGATTTAGAGGCCCACAGGACCAAAGGAAGGTTATGGGGGCACAAATGATTTCTTTAGTTTTCAGCTGATCCTATTGTCCTCCAGTAGACAGAGTCAAAATCATTTTATTTAGAGATCATTTGACTTAGAGAGGGCTCTTAGAAATGACCCAGGAGCAAGAATAATCATCTGTAATCCAATTATGCTAAAGATATCCTTGTGAACTTGGTGTAATCTCCTTTTCTGTCTGTTTTGACTTGCCTAATCCAGACAAAAAGAACTAAGTTTTAGGATATGTTCTAAATCCTTACCATCTGATATTTTGTTTTGTGTTAAGTGTGCCTCCTTTCAATCTACTCTTTTAAAGTCATGTCCAGAGGAATGTCACAATTATGCCTTAAAACAAACAAACAAACAAACAAACAACAGAAGCAAAACCCCCAAACATTTGAAAGGAGTACTCCATGCACAAACAGTCCATGGCTCTCAGCTGAAATATAACTATAAAGTGTATAGTATAGGGATAAGTCTTAGTCCTGAAACTATACACACTCAGGACGTAGAAAATATTGAACAAGGTTTCTTAGGTAAAGTATAACATTTACTTTTGATAGTAAAACTGCTACACTTTAAATCTAGAAGTGATTTCTGAATTGACAATATACTTTTAGACTTAAGTTTTCAACTATAAAATTAAAATTTATGTTCCAGTACACAGATGAGAAAACACAGATAACAGCCCACAAATTGTGGACATAAATCTAGATACTTTAAGTGGAGCCCCAACAATCTTTCAAGGAGCCCAATTTTTCATTCCCAATCCTCTTGGTAGCCATTCAACTTTTTTTCCTATCTTGGTCCAACCAGAGAGAAAGAAAGCTCTGGCTTGAGCCTGAAGCAGTAAGGGATGCTTATCTATCATCCACCTCCATCTTTGCACAAAGAATGGGGAAGCAGGAGGAGGTGTGACAGTTGGCTGATGGACTCTTGGAATGGAGGAGAAGGAAGCATTTCTCCATCATCTTTATTACTCCTAGTCCTCAGGGAACATTGTGGGTAAGTTTATGAAGCTAAGGAAATAAAAAAAAGAGAGAGATGACACATTGCCCAGGAAATTCACATCCCAAACTCATTTTTCCTGAATTAGCTGTGACTTTGATTTTCCATTTTACAGTTAACCAAGGCACTTAAGTGCCTGGATTAAGACTCTGGACCACAGTACCCAGAAAGGCTGTAAAACATTTTCAGATGATTACTAAGAACATGCTAGAAAAGAGCTATGTTGAAGGGAGGCAAGAGGGTTTGGCTAATGGAGGGTAGATTTAATGGCCTCTGAAAAATAAAGCTAAAGTGGTTTGGAATTTTGAAAATAGCATTGAGGCCAGAGGGAAAAAAATTGAGAAATCAAAATTCAAATCCCAAATCCACTAAGGTACTCACTGTGTGACTTTGAATAAGTCATTGACCTCTGTGAAGTTTGATTCTTTATCCATAAAGTAGTACTAATAAGAACCACTTAGCATCAGAGCACAAGATAAACAAGAAAATAAAAATTAAAATCTAACAACATGTAACAGTAACGAGAAAAATGCTAAAGAAAATGTAATATTTGACCAGAAAACATTTACCACAGTGGAGAGAGCCATGGTGGCCAGATTTTCAAAGCAAATTTATGCTTTGAAGTTATAAACATTATGCTTCATTACCACTGATGATTTATTTAGAAAAAGTAGGAAGTAAACTTATATAATAATTTTTGCTACCCTCACCCCTAACCTTAATATATACACAGTGAATACATAATTTGAGCTTAGAAGAACAACCTAGTCATCCTAGTTCTTATCTAGCAAACTCCCAGCTCCTATCTTGTATCATTTACTCAAGACTCCCTCCTCTACACACGTGCACTCACAGAGGCTGAATCATTTCTCTTCTGTTCTTCAGAAGTCAAGATTAGATTAAAATGTAGTTACTCATAAGGTTTCGTCCTTGTGTACCCAAAATAAAAAGACAACCCCTTTTAGGGTATCATACTCATTTAGCTAGGAAGAATAAAATGTAAAATTTCGCTTATTTCATTTGACATTTCACAAGTAGTATCTCAGATGTTTATTAGTGAGAGATATTCCCCAGTGAGGGGGATCTTGAGTCCTGAACTAATTTTTTATTCCTTTTTCTATCCCTCGGATCAAACACAGGGCTTGGTATAAAGCTGGCATTTAGAAAATGTATTGATGAATAAGAAGAAAATAATTTTATCTATCAAGTTGACATTGTTGAATATTGAAATGATTCAAAATTGAGAATAGTTTCAAATAACTTATATCTGTGTTCATTAATTTATTCCATAATGTATCTTCAGGGTTGGAACTATAGATCAGTAGTAGAGTGCACATGTTGCATGTGTTAGAATTTTTATTCTAGTTCCAGAACCACAGAAAGTAGCAAAACTGGTCAGTGTGCTTAAAAACTGTTGACCTACTATATTTGTTCACAGTTCACATCCGACTTGCACACACTGTCTACACTGTGTTGCGAATATGCCTTAATTACCCCCAGTTTTAGGTTTCTCATCTGTGAATAAAAAATATGTTGATCCCTTTGCCTACATCTCAACTGGTTTTGAAAACTAGAGAATGTGCTTGAAAGTACTTGGTGGACTTTCAGGCACATTATACTTCTTAGAGATTGTAATAATTCAATCACAAACATGTCCAATGGCTTCACTCCCATTTTCCAGTCCTCCTTCATTTATCATTTTGACTGGCTTTACCAATAGCTCAGCACTAGGTCCTCTGGAAAAAAAAAGAAAAGTTCATCTAAAATCCACATGAAAAGCATAGTGAGAACTATATCTTCTGTCAGGGCTAAACAACTTTTAGTTTGCCTGATTTCATTTAGATCCTGGAACTCAGTGAAATATTCTGGTGTTGCCACTGATAAAACTTCTTAATATCAAATTTTAAAGTCATAAAAGATACATCCTTTGAAGGAACACTAACCAGCAATGGTTTGAGCCAAAGGAAGAAATGTGAAGAGGGTTTGGTTATCAGTTAGGGAGAAAAGCAATGTGTTGAAAAGGAGATGGGTCCCAAGTTGAGAAGAGCATGGGGTGAGTAACAGAAGAGAACAGATGCCTTAACAAAAACAGAAAATGAAGATGAATGAAATAAAGTTCAAAGAGTCCAATATCAAGAACAATCACTGTTCCCCTCCCCCCCCAAAAAGAATTCAGGATTGCAGGTTTATGGGACAAAAATCAATGGACACAATTGCTCTAAGAACACCCAATTAAAACTTGGCATTGACTTCTCTACTAATCTTTAAGTGCAATGAGAATAATGCAAAAATATATACATAAAATCTATGTATACCTATTCACACTGTAATACCAATATATGAGACCAGAGGCTGAAAAAGAAAGTTGGAAAAACACATGAATATAATACTTTCATGTTACAATCACTTATAAAAGCAAGAGAATTTACAATTCAAGACAGGATGCTCTCTCTACAAAAGTTCCTGCTCTCTCCCACTCTTAGTTTTATACGCTGAAGAATTCAAATGTGATAAAATAAGAAATATTTTACAGAAGAAGCAGATCACTACAAGAGAACTACAGTCCAAAATCAGATTTTGGGGTTCTTAGACCCAACTGATAGAACACAGCTTTTACATGTAAGGCTCAGTGATCATCAAAGAGGGACAAAAAGATTTTAGGGGCCAGAGGGCTAGGAAGTCCGCTATGGTACTGTGCCTTCTGCCTGTGACAGAGAAGCAACATCCATGAAAATCCCAACAACATGGCTTCCTAAACAAGACCTAAACAATTATAATATTAATAGACACTCCAATGTAGATTATATATATTTGCAAGTAATGTTATATAGACTGAGCAGATCAAATTTATGTATTTAGGAGCATGTATGTATATATGTACTTATATGTGTGTATAATCAATAATTCTTTAAAAAGAGGCCATGGTTTCCAAAGAGAGTAAAGGAGAATGCTTGACAGGGATTGGATGGAGAAAAAGTAAGGAGGGAATATCATGAAAATAGGAGGCATACTTGTTGAGAAGCAGAGCCTAACAAAAGAGGGAGGGGGTTGAAAGTAAGAAAACAGGGGTATAAGCTATTGAAATTCATTCGATAAACATATGAAACTGTCAAACAACAGAATAAAAATTTAAAAGAGAAATTTAAAGATATTCTCTAGAATTGAGAAGGGGATGGGGCTAAAAGCAGGTCCATGTTATTGGTCCCCATGGACAATAACTAAGTAGACTCCATTGCTTATTTACCCACATCTGTGGACTTGGGGATGGTCCTTGCCTTTTGCATCACTCAGGCTGCTTCAAAATGACTCAGCAAATCTCTAAATACATCCAGGCAAGGATCTGCTCTGAAAAATAGCTTGCCATTAACAAAAACCATTTTAATCTGTTTGGGATGTGCAAGAGTGGACAGGAAGATCCTTTGTTACAATGAGTTTCCCAAGAAAATTCAGCACTGCTGTAAACCTCTTCACTCTATGCTAAATGTTTTGTTTTTGTTATGTCATCTGCTGTTTGCCAGTTAAGTGGATCACAGGAGGAGAAGGGGGCTGGTTCTAGGCTAGAAAAGGAGTCAGGAAATTCCTGCTCTGTAACTCTGTGGGGAAAGTGGCTCAATGTGTGTAGTGAAGGAACTGGTTGAAATGTAGGGGCTCCAAAGTCACCAAGGGCCCAGACTTTGCACTGGGTCATTCTGTTCCCTGTAGAGGACCATGACCTCTGGCTGAAGACAAGGTTCCTCTCAATCTCAGTCTCTCCTTAGACCAGCTTAGTCTTGTATTCTGAAGCATTAGCTAGTAAAAGATTTCAGCTGGACTGAAGAAAGTAACTTAATAACTTGAATTACCAAAGCAAATCAGGTTCCCTGTTATCTTCAATGACCTCACACTTAGAGTGCAGCCAAGGCACTTTAGAAGTGTTGTATAATAGAAAACCAGGAAGAAATAGCCTGAGAAAAGCCTATTCCCTTCAAGTTATGGTGGTGGTGGTGGTGGTGATGATGATGATGATGATGGTGATAATGATGATAATAACAACAGTGCTAAAAATGATGATGATGATGATGATAGGTGCTATGGTATTGTATATATATCAAGCTTTTATTATGAGTCGGACACTAGGCTAAATGTTTTTTACTTATTATTTTACTTTCACATACACACACACACACACAAACAAACAATGAGAGAAAAAGATTAGTAAGAAAATAAACTTGGATGAATGAAGTTACTCAAAACTCATAGCTGGTAACAGTCAAGATTTATCCCAAAGTATGCCAGCCAATACATTTACTTTAGCCTTGACCCTGGTTTCTTACTCAAGGGCTTTCAGCTCCTTTGTTACTTTTGGAAGTCCCTAACTTCATGGGGTCCCACTAAAATCATCTAGATGGACATTTTGAACTCACCTAGAAGGTTTACAGTGGTTGGGAGGTAATTGTGAACATTATGGGTTTTAAATCCAAATCTGTACCTCACATGATTTCAAGTAGATTCTGCCTTTTTCTGAATATCTTCAGTGAGGTGAATTTACTACTTATGCTCTTATGCCAATAGCCACACAGGGTGTGATGAATAAAAAGGGAATTAATATTTTATCGCTTACTTAAGTGTGATGCTCTTTGGTTAAGATGCTCTATTTAGACCTTACAATAAAGCCTTAAGGAAAGTATTCCATAGGTAAAGAACTTGATTAAAGATAAGTTACTTCCTTGAGGTTGTACCACTGGTAAATTATTGTGTCAGAATTAAAAGTCTTGTCTGATATGCTTTATAACGTTCCTTGTACTTTTCTTTAGCTTCTCCTACACAAGGAACAAAAGCTCTTAAAAATGAAGAATGGCTCTTATGATTTGCCCATTTCATTGATCTATCTAGGTTGGCAAATTCAAATGTGTATAAGAGTCAAGTAAATAACTTAAGTGACCGAAGCAGTTCAAGAGTCCCTGGGCAAACTGAAAATCATAAGTACCAGCTGGAGAAGGAACAATTTTTCACTTTCTCCTATCCTTTGTCAGGCAGTATCCAATATTGTTAGGTCTTCACTCCCAAAGTAGAAAGCTGAATTTTCATGGGAAATATTAACAGTAATTCAATGAACACATACGTAGACACACTGTTTAGAATAGGTAAAACATACCTGATTCTAGTGGGCAACTTTTCTCTTTTACTAAAATATAACCTGTCCTCATTGTATTTTCCCTTTGTGGTACTGCAGATAGAACATTGAACGTAATCGTTTAAATGCATATAGGGAATGGTCCACTGCTCACTGCCTTCCTTGCCATATTTTACATGGAATCTTAGCTCCTCCATGTTTAATGTCACATAAATGGCGTGGTTGAATAACATACTGCAAGTATTAGAACTTATAAAAGCAAGGCAATTTTTTTTATTATTCCAAGTGATAAACTTCTAGAAAGGGAACTTCTGACCCCACGAGTTGTTTGTGGCAGTCAGTGCTATTAACTCAGAATCACCTAATACACATGGACTATCCATTACATACCACAGTCTAAGTTATGCATTTTGGCAATTTTATAAACAAATATTGCGGAAGCAATCTTTTTTCTAAAGGAGAAGTTTTAAAAGAATATATGCATTAAAATTACTTGTATGCATGTAAATTATTATAATTTGAAGAGCTAATTATTACATATATTGATTAATAAGGAATAAAGTGGTAAGCATACATTGATTCTTGACTTGTATCAAGCATTCTTTCTGTCATCTGAATATTTCTTCTCAAAATCTTACAAGCTAGACATTTCTAGCCCTAGCCCTGGTTTATAGATAAGAAAACTACAGCAAACTTGTTTCAACTGTATCGTATCAAAAATCACTTTTTCTTAGGTTGGGGAATGAGAAAATTTCTCTTGTAAGAAGCTGTTATTGGAGTGATGATTAGAAGGGTAGACATTATTGAAATTGGGATAGCTTTCAAGGCCAAAGAGATAACAGGAAAAACAATAAGTTCAAAGAACTAAGGAGTGAGGATGGCTTAAAAGTGACAGTGACTAGATCCATTTGGCTAGATTTAAAAAAAAAAAAAGCCCTGGGAAAATGAGCCAGAGACCTGAATATTATATTTAAACAAATTTGGAATTGAACTTCCAAACAACTGGAGAGGACCTGATTTTGTGTGTGGGTTGGGTAGTAGATGTGTACCACTGAGATTGAACCTATTGTTTTGCCAAAGCTAGGCAAGTACTCTATTACCCTAACCCAAGGAGCTGAAATTTTAATCCTGCATTAAAATTATTTTACATTAAAATTATTCAGCAAAGCTTCTTTGTGACAAATACTGAGAATAGGTAAATAAATCACACAAGGCTCCAATTGTCAAGGAATTAGCTTACAGTCTCAGGGATATTTAAAATAAGATTCTAAAATATATTTTAAATAAAGTTTTGTACTGTTTTGTGGCAAGGATACAGTGTGAAGGAAAGTACAGCAAAGAGCGTGGGAGTTAAGAAACTTGAGGTCACCTCACAAAAGAGTAGACGTGATAAGGAGTTGAATTTGGGAAGATGGAATGACCAACAGTGCTTAGGGAAACATTTCTTTTTAGCACCATAGTTCTGAAAATCTTAGTTTTGTCTTTTCCCAGAAACTCTGAGGTCATCACTGATGGAAAATGCTGAACCTGGAAGGGGAACGATTCCTCAAAGAGACCACTCTGTTCATTTCTACATCTGACCTGAAATACTTTGAGTCAGCCTAGTACCTCATTGAGGTTCAGCAAGCATCTAAAGCAAACAACATACCATCTAAAAACAGGAGCATGGCTAAGATTTTTGTTCTATTATTAGATAATTGCTAAGAAAAATATCTCAGTCTAACTTGGTTCTTTTTATTTAAAAGGCTGATCAGGCAGATTTCATATGAACAATTGGAAACTCCGACAGACTACAAGTGGCTAATCTTGGTGTTTTAAGCAAAGATAAAAGGGAAATAGACATATAACACGTTTTAGAGACCTTTTAACATCCAAATATTGAATACAAAATGTTTGCATCTTTACTGTCAACCCTGAGTTTATGTGCTTTCTTCATCTAATTAGAGGTTAGAAAATGCTTCAGAGCTGTGACACAATATGGCAAGTTTGGAAAGACACTTTCAGTCAGGCATTCATTACTGCCAAATTTCAAAAGATATAGCTAAGTGGTTATCATTTGCATGAGTAAAAAGATGATGCCACCTTTCAAAGAAAACACTGAGCAAGGCACATTTGCAGCACTAAAAAAAAAAAAATACTATGTGACACCCATGTTCATGATGCAAAGGATTCTGTGCAAGCAATTTGGACCTAAATGGAGATAACATTGAGTAAGTACTACTCAATTTCCCTTCTTATTTAATATTAATCACATAATCTACAATCTTGTCTTAAGATTTATTTCACTTTATCACTCTCTAAATTGGGTTGAGTTCTGCTCACTCAACTACCTCTCTGTCTAATCTTGTTCATGGAGTAATTTGTTTGTGCTTTTACTAGCAACTGGGACAGACAGAAAGAGGTCTAGAGGGTGACAAAGAATGGTGAAAAGGGAGCCAGAGGGATAGACTAGAAAGGGTACTAGCAACTAGGCATTTCAAGTTCAAGGTTTGACTCTTGCTTATGATATTATTTTAGATATCTTCCTTTGTCAGAGCTCTTACACAGGAAACTGGCTTGAATGAAAAATGTTTAATGTTTGAAGTTCAGATATAATATTTTAGAGTAAAAAATTCTGTAATATGAGTAGCACTTCTTTGCATAGGCATAGAGAATTATAAACAAGCTTGTTTGTTTATATGTTCAGTCAACTTGAATGTATTAATCAACTGCTGTGTGGCTGTTTCTTCGTCCGTAACATGAGAATATGCATGTATGTCATAGGATTATTATGAATCACATGAAATGGCCACTTTTCACTTTGTTACTTTTAAGCAGTCCTATTTAAGCAGCCATTCAATTGTACAAGTTGGTAGCTCACTTTAAAGCATTTCTGAGGTCTTTTCTATACTTCCTAGCTTCGTGTTTTCTAATCCCTACCATAAATTATCCACTCTTTATAATCCCCTTCCATCCCCAAATCCCTACACTAATATCCAGGCCACTGAGCTGCCTTATGTACAGCAGTAGATTATATAACAGAAGTGCATAACAAAACCACTGAAGTCACCTGTCTTTTGCGATGGCAAAGGGAACCAGTTAGGTAATTCATGAAACTTCTGGTATAGTACAGAGGTTAACACCTTGACTGAGTTGCTTCAGTCAGTTGATAGCTGTTAGAGAAGAGAGAGCCATTTTTCTTTGAGGCCATAGCCATGGGTAGGTTTTTCATATTCTAGTAGATAACCCCACACTGATGTGCATATTGGGCAGAACTAGAAGTACTCAGAGGTTAAAAAAAATCTTAAACATAGAAGCCAAACTTTCTGGGGAACACACAGATCCAATCACTCCCTACCCCTTTGACAGGTAGGCAAGAACCTATTTTCTGTAAGTTGGTGTAAAAATTAAATTTATTAACCCATACAAATGTCAAAGGTTTACAAGCAATAAACAATATGTGCTCTTGCTATTATTGCTATAGTTATAATTATTTGTTATGAAAATTGAGTTTTCAATGTAGAGTTTTCTAAGAAAATAATACAGTTTACCTTCAGAATAGTTTCTGACTAGATGCAGACAATAACTTGCTATGTGACCTTGGCCCCAGGCACCTCATCCATAAAGTAAGATAGCTAGAAAAGATGACTGCCCAAATTCTATGAACTCCGATAGTTTAGTATTTAAGGCAATTTCTGTTCACATTTCCTGTAGATTTCAACTTTGATTTAAAATCCAAGCTTATCAAAACTGAACTATAATGTTGGTATTATATTAAAAACATATTCGCTCTTTTGGGTGTAGCTATCAAGCTGCATGGTTTCCTATTATTTAATTTAATTACTTGTCTTAATGTTTGGAAAAGAAGAAAAAGCTTGCCCTTTCTCTTAAGAAATAACCTGTAAGATTATTTTTAATCTCCCTGAAGAAGAGGAAACTTGAAATCTCTACATGAAACCTGAATGAGCTAAGAAGCTCACTGGAAGGCACAAATTTTATTAAACATTTGATTCCTATGTCCTATACTTTTTCTACATATACTTTTTGTCATTCTGTAAATGGTGATGTGTTTTTCCAGTTGTTCAAGCTAACATTTTGCCAGTCATGCTTGTCTCCTTTCTTTTTTCCCCATGACTATACCAGCTGTCAATAAATGCTACTGACTCTTTCATTAAAACATCCCAATCCAGCCATTTTTCACTCCTTTCGCTACCTCACTCTGAACTATCATCTTCCTTTTGAAACTTGGAGCAGCTTCATCTCCCTGCTCCCCATTTACTCTGTAGTCCCTTCTTCACAGATAAAAGTTGCCAAACAGATGTATCATGTATCTGAAAGTAACAGATGCTATGAAAAGGAGTTCTACTAAAATACTGTGCTATTTTCTTTACGTTCTCAGAATAAACTCTGAATTAATAAAGAATATATAGGAGGTCCACTTTAACTCTGATGCTGTGTTCTATCACTCCTCACTTAGGCAAAGTAGTCATATAGGCCTCTGTCTTTTGTCACACCCAGTGTGCCCCTTCTTTAGGCTCCCGATGCCTGGAATTATTTAATCTTGTATGGCTACGTTGTTCAGTTCTTCATTTCTTTCAGGTCTCTTCTCAAGTATTTCATTCTCAGTAAGGCCTAAGCTAACCAACAAATATAAACTGTGACTTCACACTTTAGTATCTCTCCTATTCACTCTGCTAATCTAGCCTCCATGACACTTGTTCTTTTGTCATATTCTCCATGTCTCCCCCCGCCATGACACTGTCATTTCCAACGTTGGATTCTTCAATGCATTTTCATTGATGATATAGAACTAGGCATGTGGTAAATGTTCAAAAAATACTAGTTGAAAAAAATATACTGAAAGAAGAGTGAAACTGAAATCTCTGTGTGCCTCATTTGACTGCATATTACCTAAACTTTCTGAATATACTTGTGAACATTATTATAATAGTCTTAACATACTATTTGAACAAGGTAAAATTTATTGTATTGCTTGAAATCTGGTATTGTAATCACTTCAGTCTTGTTCATTTTATTCAGGATTGATTTAGATATCCAGTGGTTTTTTTTCTTCTATCTCAGCGTGTTTGTGTGTGTGTGTTTGTGTGTGTGTGTGTGTGTGTGTGCATGCTTTTATATGTGTTTGATTTTTGTGTGTTTGTTTTCTATTTTTGTAAAGAAAGTCATGGAATTTTGATGTGGATTGTGTTAAATGTGTAAATTGGCTAGGCAGAATGTTCATTTTCTAGAAGCTTTCTGGTAGAATTTCTGGCACTTCTTATTTATACCTCATCATCTCTAAATATGGAAAATCTATCTTGTTCATTTCCTATTTATATTGTTTAAATTTTTTTTCTAGACTCTTATTTCTCTAGCTGGTGCTTCAAGCGCTGTGTGGAAGAGGAGTGGGTGTGGTAGAAAAACCCTATCTAGTTCCTATTTTTAATGTGATAGTTTTTAAGTCATTTTCTAATTATAATGATGTTGGCTGTTGAGGTAATCTTCTTCCAGGACTCTCTCTAGGACTTTTATAATGAAGATATGTTGGATTTTTGTTATATGCCTAAATTCAGTTTTGTAGGTACTTTAATGAGGATTTTTGAGTTTATGTTCATCAAGGAAATTGACCTTTAATTTTTTGTTGTTGTTGATGTATCTTTACCTGGTTTTGATACTAGAGTAATACTGCCTTTATAGAAGGAATTAGAAATTGAATCTTAACTCTGAATCTTTAAATTTGAGTATGTATTCTAAAGTAACCCTAGAAGCCAGGAAAGTAAAAAGCGACCATTTTCTGAGGAGGTAGGAAATGCTCTAAAGTAGTTATTCTGAACCTTCTTAATCCTGTGACCTTTCATACAGTTCCTCATGTTGTGGTGACCCCCAATCACAAAACTGTTTTCATTGCTGCTTCATAACTGTAATTTTGCTTATGTTATGAACCATAATGTAAACATTTGTGTTTTTGATGGTCTTAGGCAACTCCTACAAAATGGTTGTTAGCACCACCCCCAAAGGAGTCACAACCCATGGGTTGAGTACTGCTGAGAGAGAGAGAGAGAGAGAGAGAGAGAGAGAGAGAGAGAGAGAGAGCGCACAGGAGTACTATGAAAGGGGAAAGTGAGAAAAAATGAGTATGGGTACTTTAACTGGGGAACAGGGAGGAAGGCTACTATAGAGGAAGAAGTATACACTACAGATATTTGAAAAAAGATGTAGCGAAACATTGTTTTATCAGCTTACTTAAAAATAAATATATGAATAAATATTAACATGTAGATGCAGATTCTATAGATATATAGATAATGCTCACCTCAAGAACCATAGATTGAATAACAAATACTCAAGGTTATTTTCCCTTTGAGTAATTCCTTATGGAAATCCAAGAGACTCTCAAAGCAATATAGATTATCATTACTGCCCTCGGTTGCCTCCATGAACCTTAAGGTAAGAGCTTATTACTGAAGACACCACACACTTTGGACACAGGCCTTGAAGGAAATGAGATAGAACTGATCTGAAGTCTCCCTGGGGAGCTTTCATAGAATCTGAGGGTACTATATAATCTTCAAAGACAGTAAAACAATCAAAATTCCTACATTTAAATCAACATTAACCAGCCAGCAAAATATTGTTAGTGCTATAATAGTGACCTTATTATATTTCTCTTATTATTATACTAATATATAATATTATCTTATTATATTTCCTTGAATTGTTTCACCTGTGTTTATCTCTTCATTCCATGAAGGGAGGATGGAACCTCATTATTTGGAAGCTCAAAATAAGCCTCTGTATCAACTGAAACCTTGAGAGCAAGAGAATTACTCTTGTTCTGACTGCCATACTAGATATGTTCCTTGAATCTCACACCACACTCTGAGTCATTAATTATCCTTCATTTAATTCATTACTTATATTACTGCAGACTTCTCCAGTCAAAGACATCAAATATATTCTCAACAAATGCAATGACATAGTCAAGAAACTGTAGAAGAGACTAGTAATTAATATGGCTGGAGTGTTAACGTTGAATAAAGAAACTTAAGAAAAATTACACAAGTTAAACAATGTAGAAATAGGATGAGTAAAGATATATAGATCAGCAAATATAGTTGAATGTCAAAAATACCTCATATACATGGTTAATGTATTTGTACAAAGAATTCTGAGACCGTCGAATGGGAAAAAAGTTCAACAATGATAACTAGATATGTACAGGCACAGAAATACGACCAGGATCTCTACTTCACAACATATACAAACATTAAATCAAAGATGATCAACAACAAAAATCTAAGTAGCAAAACCTGGGAAACTTACAGGAAGAAACACAGGTACATATCTTTTTGTTTTAGAATTAAGGAAAGCCTCTCAATCTGAAACATTGAACATATTGAATATTGAACATTGAACATTGAAAAAAACCTCCTGAATTCTATCACATTAATTAAAAAATGTTTTCCCTCAGTGGATACTGCCAAAAAAATTATAAATATTCAAAACTCAATCCATTAAAGGATATTTATTAAAACATATTTTAAAAGACTTGTAACTCAACTTCAAAATGGCAACCAAACTAAACATGAGCAAAGAATATGCATAGTTTTTTTGTCAAAAAACTAATACGCAAAATGCAAGAAAATATATTGAACATTATTAGAGATTAGAAAAGTACACAATTAAAATGACAATGAGCTAGCACTTCACACTCAGTACAGATCAATAGTAACAACAATGATAATGATGATGATGGTGGTGGTGGTGGTGATGATGATGATGATGATAATGATAATAATGGGTTGGTAAAAAGCACTTGTTATTCTTTCAGAGGACCCTGTTTCAGCACCTACATCAAGTGGCTCACAAAAAGACACTTTTGAAAACTGATTGGCATATCCATGTAAAATTAAACATATAGGTACTATATGATATAACACTTCTGTTACTTATTATTTAACCAAAACATTTAAAAGATAGATTTGTGCTTAAGAGCACTTGTTACTTTTTCAAATGGCACTGGTTTGGTTTCCAACACCCATATGGAGGCTCACAACCATCCATAATTTCACATCTAGAGAATCAGATACACCAAGCATGAATGTAGTACACATTCATGCATGCAGGCAAAACACTCATACACATACAATAATATACACAAATTAAAAGTTGCTTAAGTGTGCCTGAATGTTTGTGGCAATATTATTAGTAATGTTCAAACAATGGTGACAACCATAATTTTCATAAACTGAGAAAACGTGGCATAATATACAAAATAAGACATATTCACTTGTGAAAAAAATAATGAAGCACTAACTATGTGATTTAACATGAACAAATCTAGGAAACATTTTATGAAAGAACTTAGTCACAATAGAACTAGTGTTGCATGGTTGTGTTTATTTAGATGAAATGGCAGACTGAGTAAATCCATAGAGACTAAGAGCAAATTAATGGTACATCAGAGTTGAGAGTGGTAGAGAGGTGACTGCTACCAAGCACATAGGTTTTTGACTGAATGAGTAAAATGTTCTAAAATTGACTGTGATAGTAGATACATAACTCAGAACTGAAATATGCACTTTACATAGATGAATTGTATGGATTGTGAATTATGTCTCAATTAGGCTATTGCTAATGAAATACAACTCTGACACAACATGATCTAAATTGGGAACATTCTCTACTGACCAACAGCACTTCAGTGCTATAAATTTATGAGTGAGCCATTTCCAACCCTGAAGTGTCTGGCAGATTGGCAGCAATCAGTGTGTGAGAGAAAAGCAGCATCATTCCTGAGTTCGCAAACCATAATTTGTGTCCCCCCCAGCTCTGTGAGGCAGACACTAAATGTAGCTCTTACTGAGTAACAATCTAAAACATTAAAATTAGGAGAGAAGCTTCCAGAAGCTTTATGTTCTGCTTCAGAGAAGTTTCCCCAAATGATCAACAAGTATACAAAATGCAGTGTTTTAATATTATGACCAATAGCAAGGAAGTTAACATAACATTAAGTACCTTTGTGGCCTACTTGAAGATATTTGACTATTAATGAATAAACTGGAAATTACTATGTATGCATAAATATGTACATATTTTGTTATATATCATGAAGGACATCAAATAGCATTAATTGCATGGTATTTCACAAGTCATTATTTAAAAGTCAATGTTATGCTTAGGATACGTATAACTCAGTATACATGAATATTACAGAACTCCATGAACTGCTGACAACAGATACTGAAGTAAAATAATTTCTTTACTATTTTCTTTGTTTACCAATAAGCATTTGCATGTAGCTTGAGCACCCTCATGTGAAGACTAAAGCTGACCTAGACATACAGAATAGATGAATAGATACAGATCCAGACAGAGCTTTTGAGAAACTGAGAGTATAATTATCTTCAGTGTCTGAGAGAAGGTTATCAGTAGGGTCATCAGAGGGAAAAGGACAGAGATTAAGATAGGCTGTGTAGATAGCTCAGTGCAGAGGGCCCTGGGTTCAAACTCCAGTTCTGCATGATATATGCTGACAGACACACAGACAGAGACACATACATACACACCCACACCTGCAGTGGGGATGACAAAATATTTCACTAAATCTTCAAGTTGCATAAGCTATCTCTCACAATTTCCTCAGCAACTGTTGAACCTGGCTCTAACCTCAAGGTAAAATGTTCTCCTATGTGGCTGTTCATTTTATAGTTCCCTCCTGCTGTCTAGTCTTAAGAGAGGTGCTGTGCTCATCTGATCTGTTAGTTGCCAGATTTTCATTAAAAAGAATCTTTAGGGGCATGCCACAGGTATAATGAAGGAAAAACAATCCCATGGAGTAGAAAGAAGAGTCTATATTTCAATGTCAAAGGCACAGAAGGCATGGAATAAAAGAAAACCAAGCATAGGCAGGATTTGAGGAAGCTGCAGACAAAGAGAAGATAGAGTAGTTGGGGGTTGGGGAAAGATTTTCTTCTCATTCCCTTACCAACACTAAAAAATGTCACTTTTGTTTCTTTTTATTATCACTATTTTTTTTCAGTATCATGAGTTCAGATGTTATTGTGAATCAAGCCTCTTGCTTTGTCCCTCCTAGTCTGCATCCTGCTCCTTGCTTAAACCAAACTCCAATTAAAATTAATGGTCTCTGTATCACCATATGTAGTAGATGTAGTAGTAGTAGTAATAATAAAATAATAATAATAAGTCCATATTCAACTCACAGGATACCCCAAAGAGTGACCATTGTATGTGTACAAATCAGGAGATGAAAGAATTCTCTGTTTTAAAAGTATATATGTAAACCAGATGAGAAAATTAGAACAGTGAAGAAAAATAATTAACAAAAAACAATCAAATGTGTCAGCAAGTTCAACATATTATTTCCATGTATCAGTCCTCTGATGAGGTAAAATTAACAATGCCGGGAAAGCACCACAAACTAACAACTGGAAAGTTATAAATGGCACAGAAAATGTTTTCAACTGATGATACTAAGCTGAGAGAGCTACTCTACATAAGAGGGTCTTGCCATGGCTACATCTTGTGACTACTTACAACTGACTTGGCCAAAATTTGGTATCAGGTTCAGGTGACGGAGACTCAGGAAGAACTCACTATATGTTTACGAACTACAGAGGAGAGTAGAAATCATCCCTTGGTCAGAAAGCCAAATTTTGCTTTATAAAACATGCAAACTACTCCTTATATGATAGTTGGAGAAAACTGCTTGGTAACCAGGAAAGAGAGTGGAGATGACATGAGAATTGATAAAAACACCGTACCTAGAAAAGATAAAATAAAAGGCAGAACTTGCCAATGTCACTAAAATAATGCCTCTTATGTATGCTGGAACAAACACGCACAAAATATTAATTTCCACTCTGCATCTGAGTAATTTTCTCTAAGCCCCAACTCAAAGTTTTCTGAGTTCTCTAGGGTTCTAATTTGTAAGAATCCATGTTTACCACAGTTTTGTGCTGCAAAGTTGTAGTCTTGTTTGATCTCCAAGAGAAAACAGCTCCATAAAATATCATCAGGCTTACAAACAAAACCCATTAGTTTTATTTTTCCTTCTGTTAAAAACATATGCTAAACTAAGTAAAAAAAAAGTTTCGGAAGATCTTCAGCTTCTGCCTTCTCAGTAGAAATGTTGCTGATGTCTGACACCGAATTACTGCCGCAGTTCCTGAAGCTAGAAAACTTTCTCCCTTATATAACTAATGTTTCTGGTCACAAACAATTGACAAAAGTTATGAGAAGCTTCCAAAATTTTCAGTTATAAAACTCAAAATCAGCATACAATGCATGACATCCAGAGGGAATGAGCTCTGGACTTGCCTTTAAAAAGTCTTTGCTTTTCATCCAATTATGCTTGTGAAGTACTAGGAAACAAAAGAAAAGTCAGAAACTATTTCCATTTAAAATTTTGGTTGCATTCTAATGAGATCAATTAATTAATTTGCAAGAAAATGATTTTCTAAATCCTAGAAATGGAAACCGTCATCTCACTTAGACAGGAACTTCATTGACTCTAGCCATATTCTCAGGAAAAAATTTAGAGTGTCAATGACGCTTCAAAGTATAATGATCATTCTAATATCGAAGGGACCCCTCCCATTAAGAACTGAGATAACATCAGAATGCTCACTATATAAATGCTAGAAAGTATTTAAATTCACTTGGTAGAAAGTCACACTGTATTTTCAAAAACGCATCTTCTAAAACCAACACTGAGAACTACTACTTTCCGTCCTTGTTAAGTGAGCAAGATGGGGTGGGATAGCCAGAAGATAGGTGCACTAGGAAGCACTTTAGACATTCCCGCCCCGAAGGAAAAGTTTGTAGTAAAAGAGAGACTCCGTTCTCTAGTTGACAGCCCTAGAAAAAATTAACCATACTGAGTAAATCTATTCTCATAAAATAAAGACCTTTTATCCCACAGTAAAACCCATCACAAAAATAAACACTCTAACTTAACTGGAAAAGATTTAATGCTATCAAATGAATCCTTGAAAATCCTGTAAGACAAACCTTAAAAACCAAATAGAATATAAACTACAATAAACTGTTTCTTCAACAACTCAAAAAAAGTGTATTTCATGAAAACCTATCCTCCCTTTTTCATTTTTGGACACTGTCCTAACAACCAAGAACAATAAAAGAATACAAATTGTTAGAATTAAGTCACCAAAAATTATGGTACATCTCACAAAGACATTTGGGGAACATCACAAATGAAAGAGAAACACTTGAGACATAGACATAAATCCATAGAGAAACATGAACACCTCAGGAAAAATCAACCATTAATTACTCAGTCAATACTCCATCTTATCAGATGAAGCGATTATCTTAACTTAGTGGAGAAAATGTTTCAACTAGTCTCTAAGAGGCTCAAGAAGCAGTGGTAAATACTTTTAATAAGGCAAAATTGCCCGCCACTTTTCTCTTGTCCTAATTCGAACTGTGAGGCAACACTGTGGTTCATAGGTCACTGACAGTTCTTACTCAATTTGTTAGCACGAGCAACTCAAGTTTTAAACTATAAGTGTGTTCTTAACATGAAAAATATAATGTGGTGCCTTATTCCCCCCTCCCCAGTATAAATTTCTGAGCATACTCAACCAGCAGGACATGCTTTACAGTTTTGTTTTGTTTTGTTTGCAACACTTGTGAGTCAAACTCAAACCTGTTCAAATTATTCATTTACAGTACATTTCTTTTCTTTACAGGTCTAGTGCAAGCCCCAAATAGAGACTTTGTGATGTGTTCTAATCTCCAAAAAGTAAACACTTTTCAAGAGAAAACTGGCCCACAAAATTACTCCCAACAATCAGCCAATGCTGAGAAATACGTGAGAGCAAACTTTGCCCGGTGTTTACCACGAAAGTAACCCCATCTACCTGCTCTAAATGTGTCTTGTTGAATTCTCAAGCCTGACCTCTAACCGGAGAGCAAGTCACTGGTTTCTTCCTGGGAAATAAAACTGCACTCCTTCACCCCGGAGCCCCTCAGCAACCAGATGCGGCTTTTCTTTCTCCGATTGAGAATACTATTATCTCTCTTTGAAGGATGCGGGGCCGAAATCAGGTTTTTGTTTTTATTCCCTTTTGTTATGCCAAGACCATTCACTTCACAGGCTGAATGGTGCTCACCAACATACCCATAGACAAGAAACTCCCCACATTTCGGATCGTGTTTCCAGGACTTTGAGGGAAGGAGAAGGAAAAACAGTGAAGAGCTTACGGGAGACATTCTGAAAATGGCCCATGCAATTGGATTTAAGTTTGGAACCCATAGGACTCAGAAAGATCTTAATGGAGGAGTTTAGAAGGCTAGGGGAACTGGGGGGGGGGATCTCGAAGAGGACGTATTAGCACCCCGGAACGCAGCAAAGATTCCCTGGGCTTAGGTGGAGCATTTCACAAGAGGACAGTCCCCAGGAGGGCTCCAGATGTAGGGCAGACCTTCCTATAGAAATGGACTGAGCTGTTTTAGGATCCCTCCGAATATTCTTTTGGGCGGGAGTCCCTAGGTCCCACAAAATGCAAGCTGCTACTCTGTGCCCTTGGTCAAAAGGAGGCATTTTTAGGATAAACTTACCGCATGTCCCCATAAGGTCCGGAGTAGTTCTCCATCCAAGGTCCCATTTCACTTTTGACACAACTGGGACTGGGATAGGGTACTCTGTTCACAACTCCACCAGGATACCACACTTCGGAGGCAGAAAAGTCACCCTCCTGGTTTGCCAGCCCCTGAGGGGGCCGAGCGTAGCCATAGGGGGCTACAGGCCCAGCATCGCTTGGGCTGCTACTGCCGCCCCCGCCTCCTGGCCCATATAATTGGCCTTCTTCGGCTGTGAAGAGAGTATGCCAGGAAGAAGAGGCGGTGGCTGGGGGCGATCCAGTGCTGGGTCCGGGTCCGGCTACACTCCCTCCATGTAGGCTAGCCAAGTCCCCATAGCGGCATTGCGCTGCCGCCGCAGTCCAGGCGCTGCCGTAGTCCAACGGGTTCTCCAGCTTGATGCGGGCGTGTGGATGGGTAGGGGGCGGGGGGTGCGGCGGCCCGGACAGAGCCAGTGGAAAGTTGTAGTAGTCCCGATTCTGGTATGCTGCTGCCTCGTCTACTGCTCCAGACTTATACAGAGACAGAGAGGACGGGATCTCAAGTGTCCCAGAGCTACCTGCTTCACTGCTGCCAGAGCAGCCCAGGCTCTCACCTTCCAACCCTTTGGCGTAACCTCCCTTGAAAGAGGAATACTCAACAGTCTCTTCAGTGCCTTTTCCCGGGCCTTCGTCCAGGGGAAGACCTTTGCATTCGGCCAGCGGCGCACAAGGAGTGGGACGCACCGCGGGTGGACCTCCCAGGAGCGACGCGTACATGCAGTCTCCCCGAAGCTGTTCCCCTGGACTCAGATGTTCCAGTGCTTCCACACCCAATCCCATGGACACAGACACTGCTTTACACAACTCCTTGGCACTGTCAGATATGGTCGAATTGCCCCCTAGGTAACTATCTTTAGAGGAAGAGGGAGCCCCAGTGGCCTCCCTTGCTCTCGCGCCGCTGCTGCTGCCTTCGGATATTACCTCCTGCTGCTGTTGCTGCTGCTGCTGTTGCTGCTGCTGTTGCTGCTGCTGCTGCTGAAGAAGTTGCATGGTGCCGGCCTCGCTCAGGATATCTTTAATGTCAGCGGAGCAGCTGCTTAAGCCTGGGAAAGTGGGGCCCAGAAGGGACAACGTGGATGGGGCAGCTGAGTCATCCTGATCTGGAGGAGCTGGTGGCTGCTGCGGCAGCCCCTTGCCAGGAGCCGTGGCCACCCCAGGCTCGGGGAGGCAGCGGCTCTCAGGGTGGCCCTCGGAGGCTGACTGCTGCTGTGAAGGCTGCTGTTCCTCCTCCAGGGCCAGGTAGCCTGTGGGGCCTCTGATGTGGGCTTGAGGAGAGCCATCCTCAGTATGCTGCTGCCGCCGTCGCCGCCGGGGGCTAGTCTCCTGCCGCTGCTGTAAACAGGCGCCGGGAGGTGCTATGCTAGCGGCCTCAGGGTGCCTGGGGCCCGGGTTCTGGATCGCTTCTCGCACGCTCTGGAACAGATTCTGGAACGCTCCTCGATAGGTCTTGGACGGGGGCCGTGGGTAGACCCTTCCCAGCCCTAACTGCACCTCCATCCTTGAGCTTGTCTGTAGCTTCCACAGAATTCCCTTATCCTGCCTCCTCTTCTCTTGCTCTGAAGAGTTCTACTGACTGATGATGTAGTATCTGCAGCTAGCTGCCCACCTGCGGGAAGCTCCAAGGAAGAAAACTTGCAGCCTGGGGGGGGGGGGGGGAGGGGGGGGAAAGACGCCCAAATAGCCTCAAAGTCTCCTGTAAAGGAAGGCACGCGCTAGACAGGATCTGCCCTGCTAGTTTCACAGTTTGTCCCTAAATACTTGAACAGATTAAAAGATGCTCAAAGCTTGAAGAGAGAAAAGGAAAATCCTCTGCCAAATCCAAATTCAATGTCCACCGAAGCAGGTGCAAATAAGAATTGAGCTATTTTCTTTTTGTTTTCTTTTAGCTTTTGTTTTGCTTTCAACTACTGAAGCCCTGACTGCCTTTTCATCTTTTCATTTCTAGCTCCACACACACACACAGGGTGAGGGACAGGCAGGAGGAGGTGCAGGGGAGAACCTGGAATCAGGGACTCTCCAGGGCGTGCTGTTGCTCCTCAGTCTCTGGGCTCCCAAAAGCCTTCCTTGCAATGTGCAACAAGCTTGTCTGCTTTCAGCCAAAGGGAGTTACCTCTGTGCAAACTGGCTGGCAGAGCTGGGGGTGTAGGGGAGAGGGTTGGCCAGGAAGCCTGCCTAGTCAGCTCCTGGAGAGGGGACCCGGGAGGGGGGTAGGGGTAGAGGGGAGGAGGACAAAGGCAGCCGTAGTCCTACCGGACACTTTCCTCGCTTCCTTCGAGTCTCCCGCAGCTTTTAGAAACTTCACCGAAGAGGAAAGGGCAGCTCCTGGGCGGCGGCTTCGAAGCCGACGCTCTGCAACAGGCGTTGGCTGTCGCTGGGCTGGGGCTGGCAGTGCTGTGTCCCTTAAGGTTCTGTATGGCTCTGGAGTGGCTAGCTCAGTCTTTTCCCCTCCAGGTTTGCTCCGGACCCTCTGGTTCTCCCAGCAGGCTGGCTCCTAGGGATCTCCGAGGGGGCGCTGGGAGGTGGAAAGCAAATGCAACAGTTTGTGAGTCGGTCCCGCCCCCGCGGGCCGTCCTCCCTGCCTTCCCACCTCCTTTCTCTCTCCCCTCCCTTCCCCTCCCCTTTCCTTTTCTCCCCTCCCCTCACCGTAAGCTAGCGCAGGGTGGCTTTAGAGAACGTAGTACAGGCTGGCTTAGTATGGTTGAAGGCTGGAATGACTCGCTGTAGCCTCTGAAGACCCTTCTTCCCCCAAATGCCACTTGTTTTTCGGAACCGGGCTTTAGGCTCCAAAGCAGAAGCTTTAACTTGGAGCGATTTTTAACAGACAATTCTACCGGCTCTCCAGAAGTACAGGCCAGATTTCATTCCTGAACCCAATCCCAAAACAGACTCTTGGAGGTAGGAGAGGGAGGAAGGAGCATTAGAAGTACCGGCTACCAATTGCTCTTAGGTATCCCCCCACCCAGGGCCCACCAGGACAAGCAGAAGGGAGAGTCCCAAGAGATTAAAGAACAAGCTGCAGCCAAAGCAACTCTGAAACCTTTGAGATCCTCCAGTAGGGTAGATGGGAATTCCTGGCACCAAGCCATTTATTTGCTCTGGGAATTTTGGGCCCAAGAAGCCAGTGGTCATTTCTACCTTATTTCCCGCCCTTCTTTCTGTTGGGAATTACCTGTAACTTACACATTTTATTTCTCCAGACTCACAAAGGCAAAAATCACTCAGACAAGTGTGCAAACATAAATGTCAAAAACATTTGTCATGCATTCATGAAGCTTTGATTTTGTCCAAAGCATTGTTTGTATAGAAGCCTTTAGATGTCCAAATTGTTTGCACTTGAAAACTCTTACCTTTGGTAGAGGAATCTCAGAGGGCTGGTCTTTCTTTTGATGGACAGGTGGGAGTGAATGAAAATGATGTAGGATACTCCCACCTATAGAGACAAGTGAGCAATAGAAAAGTGGAGGCTAGACCTATACAGAAAATGTCCTTAGAGAAATATGCTATAGACACCATCACTTGTAAATGGCTTTATACCTCTGGATCTGCCCCAGCAGGCACACAAGTGAGTTTGTTTTGTGAGACTCATGATGTTCTTATTTGTTTTTTGGGAGGAAGGGGGTCATTTTCTTTTGAGACAAGAATTTGTTTTATACCCCCAGACAAACCTTGAACTTGTGATCCTTCTGAGTCAACTTCTCAAATTCTGGGGTTGGTGGACTATGCAATCACATCAGACATTTCCACATTTACAGCCTTCTCCAGTGAGGGGAGAAAGCTTTATCCATTGTACTGAGAGTTTACCTTGATGGAAGGAGTTAACTGAAACCTCAAGGGGAAAAGAAGATGAATGATCAACTCGGTTTCACAGATAAAAAGTGAAGCAAGGGCATTGTTGTATCCCCATATTAGCAGAACATAAACTTTCCGGGTTTTTTTTTTTTTTTTTTTTTTTTTTTTTCTATATTAGCTGCGCTCTCGTCAGTTCCACAATTCTTGGAAAACAGCATAAAGTAATCTTTTCTAACAAAATGACCTGAGAGTACCTCCACCTGCCCAGGTGAAAAATCACCTTCTGTGAGTATAGCAGCTGAGGCCTTATTGTGCATATTGTATTGTGTTTTTCTTAGTTTCACAAATCACTCCTTAGGGTCAAAAAAAAAAAAAAAGTAAAGTTATTCAAAAGCTGCTAAACTGTAAAATGGGCAATTTTTAATATTTTAGTGTAGTGTGCTGAAATGCCCAGATACTTTGAAGACCTTATTTGAACAGTCATTCCAACCTCACATCTACCAAAACTTTTGAATGACTTTAGTCCAAGGGAAATGAATGAGGAGGGAAGGAGGTAGAATAGAATGCATATGTGTCTCAGGGCCAGGAGAGCTGTTTTCCTATAGACCAACAGTGAAAGAAAGCACTAATCGCAGTGAATAAGCAATGGCAAAGGGAAAGAAGGAAGGTCAAAGAGAGGGGGGCCCAGAAAAAAAATGAACAGGAGAAATAATTCACCTTTCCATAGATGAAAGCAAAATAAAAATTCAAACACTTGAGGAAATAGTTTAAGTTTAGTTTAATAGGTTAAGTTGCTTCCATGGCATCAAAGTTGTCTTTACAGATATCCTCCTTTACAGAAAATTGAAGCTAAAAATACCTCTCCTCAGAAGGCTGAAGTGACAATGAAAACAGATCCAATGTACACAAACAATTTGTGGATAAGGAAGAATTCTAAAAGTTGGAAGGATCTCTCTTTACACAGAGAAACACACACACACACACACACACACACACACACACACACACATACACACACACACACCCCAACACGAAGGCCAAAAGACTACTGTGGTAGCGTGGAGGTCATTCCTCAGTCACAACCCGTTTCTTTTTTACAGGGTCTTTCGCTGGCCTAGAATTCATCATGCAGGGTAGGCTGGTGGGCCAGTGAGTCTCAGAGATCTACTTGTCTCTGCCTCTGCAACGTTGGGGTTAAAAGTGTGCAGTGTGTTTTTCCCTGCCTTTTTATTTATGTGTGTGCTGGGGCTCAAGCTCAAGCCCTCAGGCTTGCTACTGAGACCTTTCCTGATTGAGCTGTCTTCTCCATTTTTTTTTAACTTCTAAAGTGAAACAAACTCTCACAAATTATATCATGCTGGGGAAGATTGACTACTGTGATCCCTCTATGGGCATATACAATATTTGAACTTTATACTCTTATGCTCATCTCAAATCTGCTTTTCCTACTTAGCTTTCATAGTCAAGAGATAACTGCTGAAGAACGTGATAGAAATTAGTATGTACACAATGTTTTTCTTTTGATTCCTCCTACTCTTTTTTCCCCCTTGAAATATTTTTAGCAGTTGAATAGAATCCATGGTGTTCTCCCAGGTCATTTGAGTTCATAGTAAGTTTCTCTACAAATGCAGGGGGGTTTCAGAATGGAATCTTCCCTAGCTTTTGCTCTAGAAAACTAAAAAAGTTAACCTTTGGAAAATGATGAACATTTACTTACTCTTATGAGTATATTTTGAAATATTCCACAAATCTGTTTACTTCTCTTAATCTGGCTGCTTCCAATACAGTTCAAGACACTCTCGTTTTCTGCCTGGACAACTTTTGATCCACTAATCAGGCACTGATCAGGCAAATAGATTATAAGTAGCTTTATAAAGACAGAATTTACACGCAACAAATCACACACATCTAAAGCTGTACAAATTGTTAAGTTTTGGAAATTGTTATTCATACATGCATCTACAGATAATTGTATCTTTATTCAAGATACAAAACTGATGTATGTGAAGGGATTCTTTTGTGCTTATTTTTATGTCTCCCCATCCCTCCTACACTCCCACTCAGGCAGCTGATGATTTTTCTGTCAGTACAAATTAGTTTGCCTTTTCACCTCAGAATTTATGGCAATGAAATAATAAAATATGTAATTTTTTCTTATATCTTTCACTAAACATCATGTTTTGAAATCTATCTAAAATTTTATATGGATTACTATATAATTATTTCTTTATTGCTAAGTAGTTCTCCATTGTGTTCCTGTATCAATGTATTTAGCTACTCACTTGTTCACAGATACGTATATTCTTTCAGGATGGGCATATTACCAATAAAGATACTATGAACATTAACACAGAAATCTTTATCTTGGCATATGCGTTAACTTCTCTTATATAAAATAATACTCAGACATTGATTGGGTGAGTTACAGGACAGGCATATGTTTACTTTTATAAGAAAAGGCCAAGCTACTCTGAAATAATTACAACAATTTGCATTTCAATATTTCACCAATATTTGATATGGCTAATGTATTTAATAATATCCTTCTTTTCAATAATAACCTTTTAGTCAGGTGAATGAAGGATTCTTCCCAAATTTGCATTTATTCAATGAATAGCTATGCATAATATTTTATATTTTTGTATGCTTCATTTATTTAGTTTTTATTTTAATTAAAATATAATTATATAACTTCTCTCCTTTCCTTCTTCCAAATTCCTTTGCTCACTTTTAAATCCATGGCCTCTTTCTTTAATTACGATTGTTTTACATACATACATACATACATACATACACACACGATAAAATGTTCTTAAATAAGTAAATATAACCTGAAATAGTCTATATCATGTGACTTTCAGATTACTTGGTATTGGGTAATCAGAAGGCTTATCTCTGTGGAAGATTAATTCCCCTCCCCCCAGTAGTTGCTAGGTGTCTGTAGCTGTTTGTCAAGGGGTGGGACCCCCTGAAATTTCTCTTTCATGTTAGGATGTTCACTAGTGTTGTAGTTGTCTCAGTCATTTCTAGGAAACCGTAGTGTTGAAGTGTCATGAGTGCTGCTTCTTGATCAATCTTCTATTATGTTCTTTGTCTTGTCTTCATCTCTTCTCACCCTCTGTCCCCCTTTCATTCCCAGCCTTCCTTTCAGGTGAACCCAGTTAATCTGTGGCCACAGGCGACTACATTAATGTTGCTGATATATATTAATAAATATATTTATAATATATATATATATATATATATATATATATATATATATACACAAACACACATATTTGTTTAAGACTGACCACTTGGAGTTGGATAATCAATTATCCAGCTTGTCCCTGGGAAAATCTGATTTTCCCTCTCTCAGCAGTTATTATCTGTCTATAGTTCCTCATCTAGAGGTGGGGCCTTGTAAAATTTTCTCCATCCATACTGCCATTCTACAGATCTTGTTTAAGTGACAATATTGTTAAGTGTCATGTGTACAGTTTTATTGAAACATACTTCCTGGTTCCTGGGCTTTTACAATCTTTCCATCTCCTCTTTCATGATGCTCCTTGAGCTTTGGGTGTAGGAGTCATGTGGAAGACAACATTACTTAGTACTGAACAGCCCATGATCAGTTGTAATCTGTTTTATCTGAATAGTTGACAAGATTTAAAGTACAAGGCATAAGGTTTTTTTTTCCTACTGAGTGCATTTGAAGACAAATTGGATAGATGTTGGCTACCCCCAAAATATAAGTGTCACTATTGCAGCAAAAAGATGCTCTTTCCATTCTGGTCTTTGTTATGGTTCACAATCATTACAGAGTAGAAGGATTGTTGGTTGCTTTCCTCCCTTGGAGAGCATCTTCAGATACTATGAGAGCTATTTTTAAGGTTTACTAATTTCCTGCTCTCTAAAGTAGTGATTTTCAATCTGTGGGTCATAACCCCTTTGACAAATCTCTATCCCTCCAAAATTACATTATTATTCATATCAGTAACAAAACTACAGTTATGAAGTAGCAATGAAATAATGTTATGTTTGGGGGTCACTACAACACACACAAGGAACTGTATTAAAGGATCGCAGCATCAGGAAGGTCGAGAAGCACTGCTCTAGAGCTACTTCTGACACCGCCACCATGATGATCCATTTCTGATTTCTGGGGATATTACAATTTATGTACTCACATCTGAAAATTAAGAGCTAAGATCCATATATAAGAGTGCATGCATCATTTGTCTTTCTGGATTTTGGTTATATCACTTAATATAACCTTTTCTAGGTCCATCCATCTACCTGAAAATTATATGATTTCATTTTTCTTTACAGTTAAATGGGGTTTCATTGTGTATGCAATCGACATTTTCATTATCTATTCATCAGGATATTGAAGGATATGTAGGTAGTTTCTATGTTCTAACTATTGTGAATTTAGATAGCATCAATGAACATGGTTGACCAAATATTTGTGGAGTAAGATATTGAGTCCTTTGGGCTTATAGCAAGGATTTGTTTGGTTGGAACACATGGAAGATATTCTTTAGTTTCTTGAAAATTCTCCACACTGACTTTACTAATTGTTGCAATAGTTTGTGATTCTAACAACTATTAAAGGGATGCTGTCAATGCATCCTTGCCAGCCAGCATAGTTGCCAATTGTTTACTTGATACTGGTCATTTTGACTAGAGTAAGATGAAATTGATAATTAATTTAATTTTCATTTTTCTAATTGCTAAGGATATTACAACTTTCAAAGATATTTATTATTCATTTGTATTTTTTTAAGGACTTCTTGTTCAGTTCTCTAGCCCATTATTTTAAATGGGTCATTTGTTTTCTTAGCTCTTTGTTTTTGAGTTCTTTGTGTATTCTCGATATTAATCTTCTGTCACATGAATAGATAGCAAAGATTCTTACACTGCTTATTTTGTGTTTGATTATTATTTTTCTGTTTATTTTATAGTTAGGATTTTCCTCATTTTAAAATACAGTTATTTAATAGTTTATTTATGGAATTTTTAAACATTAGGCACTCTGAAAACAAGTACTATATTAGATATAGTTTGTTTTTATTGCCTTATCATTACTTCTTTCTAATATTTTATTAGTCTATATCCAATGTATAAAATAATGTATTTCATTATAACATTCATATATGTGTATGTTATAGACTTTGATAATATACCTCCTCCCATTTCCCTATCTTACTTTGTTTCCAGTAGTCTCCCTCCTTCTCCAAAATAGTTCCCTTTTCTTCTTTTAAATCTTACATATTCCTTAGATATACGCTTTCATTAGTGTATATTAATTTTATAAAATGATAAATCCCACTCTGACATTTTCACATTTATATATCATGTATTTTAAACATGTTCCATCTCCCACTATTCTCTCTCTCTCCCACCAGCACCTGCCACTAATTCCACCACTGTTCTTCCCAAACAGTTTCACTTCTAATTCTGTGAGTTGTTTTCTAGCTTCTGTGTATAAGGGAAAGCCTGTGATATCTCTCTTTTTAAGTTAGGTTTATTTGGGTCACATGGTAATCTCCAATTCCACATATTCTACTTCAAATGGTATAATTTCACTTCTCTTTATGCCTGAATATGACTCCATTGTGTATTTATGTTACATTTATTTTATTTATTAATCTGTTGAAGGAAACCTAGGCTGATTCTGTATCTTGCCTGTAGTGGCACAATGACAATGAAAGTGTACATATCTCTTTTGTAATCTAATTTAGAATTTTTTAAACACACACACACACACACACAGAGACAGAAGTGGTATAGCTGGTTGGCATGGCAGTTTTATTTTTAGTGTTTTTAAAAACAGGTGTCCTTTTGTTTAGTTATTTTTCTTTTAATTTATTTTGATCACATCTTTTCCCCTTTTATATAGATCTTCCCCACCTCCTACCCACTCAACTTCATGTTTTCTCTCTCTCACAAAAACAAATAAAAATCATAAGAAATAAGAAAAAAAACTTGTTTCTTGAAGACTAAACAGTTTAAATTATGATGAAAACCCATATATCAATTTACCCCCATTTGAGTTGTATTTTTGTACCAAATCAAATAAATACTTTTCTAACTCAAGATCACAAATATTCTATTCCTGTATTTTTATTGAGCACTATTTAGTGTTTCATTTAGGTGTATAATCTAGTTTGAGTTATTTAATTTTCTATAGAAAATATCTTTCTTTATAATACCATCATCATTATGGAAAAACACATGTCAGCATGTGGACAGGTATGGCATTGGTTCAGTAGCTGACAGACACAACCATAATGGAGAGAAAGAGACAGAGACAAAGGCAGGGAGACACACAAACAGAAAGGTTGGGAATGGCAGACATGTTTTGAAAGTTTGAACCTGCCTACCCCAGTGATATAGCAGTGTCAACAAGACCTTACCTCCTTATACTTCACAAAGAGTTTTACCATCTATGGACCAGGTATTCAAGTATCTGAGCATATGAGGGACATTCTCATTTACATTGTCACAGCTTCAAACACTTTCATTCCTAGCTTACAGTGCAAATGCTTTCAATTCATCTCTCACAGTCCCCATAGTCTTCTTTTTTCAGCAGTGTTTAAAAGTTGATATTCAAAATCTACTTTGGGACTCAAGGCAAAAAAAGTAGCTGTAAATCTCCAGATATTTAAAAATAATAAATAATACCATTGTACAGAGGCATAGAACAAGAGTCTCCATTAGGGAGGAATAGAGTGTTAGAAAGGATGGATCAGATTATAAGAAGAGAAGATCTCAGCAGGAAAACATATGAAGTACATGGTGGCATCATGTGAAATTTAAAGGCCTAACACCTACCACCTGTATTTCATTATAGTTGAAAGCCACGTGAGCAACCTGCTGGCTTGGCTGTAAGCATTTTAAGTAGATTTCCTTGGCAGACATTCCATATTCCTAGCATCTCCAACTTCTTAAGGTCTCCATTACAGCATGGATGTTACTATTACAGCATTACAAACATCTTCTTCATGGGCTATATGCAGAGATCCTAATCCTATCACATGTCCACCCCACCCCACCCATCTCCAAGAATTTTGATTTGGATAGCAGGTGGAGGCATCGATGATCTTGTGACTCTTTGTATTCTACATACCTGTACATTTACCATCACATGAAGGAGAACAGCAGGCTTCTACTGATTTAAAGATTAACTAGACCACCCCCATTCAACCACAACTCCAATAGCCTTTGAGTTTCGAGGCAGCTGAGCATGGTAAAGCAATTACCGAGAAAGCAAATTTCTAGGATTTCATGTGTTCTAGAGCTGTTCTCACATCCTTAAAATTGTTCAAAAGTGAGTTTCCTCTTTCATACTCTCAATCTTGTGATGGGTGTAGCTTGATAAGTTTCTGTAATTATATTAAGGCATTTTTCGTAAGATTTCAAAGCATAATGCTTGACTTCTTTGTAATAACAATGTCTTTCTTAGTCTCAACTTTTTACTCTAGTTTTTGGTAAAAGTGCAAGAGTTTCAAAACTTTTGTTCTGGCACCTCTGATTTTTACACCTATGTTTAGGATGATAAACCTGACTAAAAGAAGGAAAAGTACCATCAACATTACTCAGTGTGTAAACATCCTGGTCTTACATGTATGAACACCTCATGTAGATGGAAAATCTGACTCCCAGAACTTGTCCCCTGACATCTGCAATTTACAATATTGCATATGTTTCCCTACCTACATTCATAGGCATAACAAAAGAAATAAATTTAAAAATAACCAAAAAGAAACATTTTACAGTTCAAACATTGGACCACCTTTAAACTTCATCACATCTTTAAATTTAACATCTTTATATTGTCAAAGTCAATAAAATTATTCTTATTTATATTATGATATACTTGTAGACCAGAGCCTAGCATAATCACCATTAGAAAGGCTTCATCCAGTAACTGATAAGAGCAGATGCAGAGATCCACAGGCAAACATTAGGCAGAGCTCAGTGAATACTGTAGAAGAGGGGGAGAGAGGATTGTAGGAGCCAGAAGGGTCAAGGACACCACAAGAAAAGCCACAGAATCAACTAATCAGGGCTCATTTGTGCTCACAGAGACTGAACCAACAACCAAAGAGCATGCATGTGACTGACCTAAGACCCTCTTTATTTATCTTACAATTGTGTAGCTTTGCCTTCTTGTTGGACTCCTTACCATGAGAGAAAGGGCTGTCTGACTCATTTGCCTACTTTTGGGACTCTTTACCTCCTACTATTTCTTGTCTGGCTTTAATCTGATATTCCTGGAAGGCCTACTTTTTGGAAAGGAAATGGAGGAGGACAAGATCTGGGGAGATCAGGGGCACTGGAGGAATGGTGGAAGGGAGAAGTGCTGTCAAAATGTAATGTATGAGAGAAAAAAAATAAAAAAAATAGATGCAACATATTACATGTTACATTACATAGATGAAATGTAGACACATGCTTCAGCAGAGTTTAGCACAACTGGACTCTAATTTATTTCAGGATGCATTCTCCATTCCCATCTGAAACTCATGAACACAGTTTTAGCTTTTTCATGAGCCTTGTGGAGTGAGCCGTACCTCATATTCAAATAATAAGAGTTTGTAATCAATATATGCTAAATGAATAAATAAATTATTTTCCATGTATCTTATATTCTATTCCACAACTTGGAGTTTTGTTTGGAGAAAGACGACAAATGAACAATCAAACAATCAATCAACCAACCAAACAAATAGCTTATTTTTAAAAATCAAGTTACAAGTAAAATAGAGAATCCTTCTAGTGCATTTGCTTAACGACTATTTATTTATACTTTATCATTTGTCAGGTTCAGTACTAGGCACTTGGGACTGACTAATGAATAGGATAATGTGGATCCTGCTTTTGATGAGCTTGTCCATAGTCCAGGAAGGAGTGTGAAAAGGCATAAGTAACAACATTTGAGTTGAGCTGGAGATGAGAATTTAATCTTACAAAAACAGTCCTCAGAATCCAACCCTCTCTTGATGTATGACCATCTATTATTGTGTCCACATATAGAGCAACAAGAGAACATTTTCTCCTAAATTTTCTTCCTGTTCATCAATGTTACAGTGTACCTCTTATATTATGCCTTCTGAGAGCTCCAGAATACTCTCTAGTCATTCCTTTGTTTCAAGCTCTTTTCAGAAAAATTAGAAACAAATATTATTTTCCAAAATGACAAATCTTATCACATAATTTCTCCTCTTTATAATCTTTAGTTATGTAAATTAAGGGATTCACATTTTTCTTAACAAAAACTAACAAAGAAAACCTGGTATAAGAGTTTAATGTTATAGTAGAGACTGTGTTTGATTAGTGAGCAGATCTGAAGTGGGTAGATACTATTCAGTTCTGTTTGTTGTCAGACAGAAATGTGACTTCAGAGGTCTAGATGTTCCATTAATTTAAAGAAGAACAACATTCCACACTTTTAATATGATATCTCCTGATTTTTAAAAATTCTTGGTACTACTTCTGATAGTTCACAAACATCTGCAAGGTAAACATATCTGTGGACAAAAGTCAGTTCATTGACTGCAGATCATTAAGCCTCTGGCCTTCAGGTTCAAATCCAAGTCAGCAACATCATATTTTTGGGGCCTACTATGGTCTTATGAGGTTTGTGCTGTTCTCTCTCTCTTTTTTTGGGACAATTTAGCTATCTTTTTCTTGATGATGAAATGTAACTTATCTTTTACAATGCAGTTCAAACACTGAGTTTTCTGGGAAGCTTTATAGAGTTTTTAGCACATTTTTATTTAAGTGATACTTTCTTTTTATATCTTTTAAAATACCTAACACAACCAGATCCTCATCTTAATTTTATAGAGACCTTTCTATTCAACTAGGCAGTCTTCCTTCCTTTGTATTTAATGTCATTTATTCACATTCACAGCTTGCTTGTCCAAAATACAAGTGGAAATTCTGTTTGTGCAAGGTACTTGGGCTGGCACTAGGACTTAGAGTTTTAAATGTTCCATTTAACCAAATAAAAGTATAAAAAATTAAGTTAAAAAACTGAAAATAGAAAGAAAAAAAAGACAGATAAACTTGTCCACACCTCAGCTGTTTGGCCACTACTAATAATTCAGTACAAATCTATTGGCATGGCAGGACATTGAAGATGACTTATTTTACATATAACATTGGATGAGTGATTGTCATTCATTTTTATAGAGGATTCAGGCTAAGAAATGTTAAGTAATTTACCTAAGATCAAGAAACTTATAAAAGGCAGCATCAGACCTATAACATTACATGTTCCATTAAAATGCACTGCTCTTTTCATCTCTAGAGCTCAGCAACTTGTCTGAAACCATGAGAAGGTAGCTTGTCTTTCAATACATGAAGAGTGTAGATGAGCAAACATGTTATGGAATGTTTGCCACAGCAATATACTCATTTTGAAAAGAATTTTAGTGTTACATTAGGTGAAAGGTAAAAGATAATTTTAGTTTCTCTTAATATGCCTTATGAACTCATTTTATTTTGCTGGAAAAAATAGAGTTAAAAGTCACTTCCTTCTAAACAGTTTGTTATGAAAAAAACAAATAAAATAATTGGTGTAAACAAAGGGATAATAACGACAGTTGTAACTGTTTACTGATTATGTGATAAGTATGTTTTTGTAGTTCTTATAATAATTCTGTGAGATAAAAATGATTTCTCACTATCATTCTTTTTTTTTTTCCTGTTCGAGTAAGGGACACAAAGGCATCAGGTTTGCTATCCAAGTGGTCCATTGCTGAGTTAGCACTCAGTCAATTTTTGCCTTTAAAGATAATATTGAAGCAGCATTGGAGCATGAAGCTAAGTATGACAGACACAAAACAAAATGTCACAACACATTATTATTTTATGCATTAGCAAGCTGTTGTTTACTGGTACTGTTTATAGACTGTTTACTTTATAAACTATGTAAAAATTTTTAACCTCAAATCCAGGTGCTGGGTATAATAGTGGGATTCAAAGTTAAAATTCCATAGAAATCATTTCTAAATCTGAAGAAGGAATCAAAAGTTGGAACTTTCAGTAAGACCTCCTCTTTTTCCCCATCCGATCTCATCATACATCCAAATATACTCTAGAAATCCTCTTGCTAAAAGTTTTTGCTACAAGATACGTTTGTAGATAGGATCACACAAAACATCTTTCAAATTCACTTTGAGTGCATTACTAATTGACATAGGAATGGCTTCTAAATGAAAAATAATCATTATAGAATAAATGTTATCTCATGACCTTTAAGGGTGGACTATTCTAAGAAAGAAAAAAATATATATAATGAGAAAATATATAAATATATAAATTTATTTCTATTTTTTGAGAAGATAAACAACATAGAGAAAATCTTGGCCCAACTAACCAAGAAAGATAAAAAGAATCAGAAAAGAACAGGAAACTTTACAATAGGCACCAAGAAATTCAGACTATTATAAAAGGATACCTTAAACACAGAGACACACACACACATACACACAATATTAAGTTTTAAAATCTAAAGGAAATAAAGTCCTCAATTTATCTAAACAACTAAAGTTATCAAGAAGAAATTAACAACTTAAATAAGAAGACTGAAACAATCATGAAGATGTGTTCTGCTAATAAAGTAGACCAGCTCAGATGGATTCTCAGAAGAATTTACTAGACATTAAGTAAAGATCTACTACCAACACTTCTTAAATTACTGAAAACCCTAAAAAGGTCATTTAAGAAGCCACTATTACTCTAATGCCCAAAGTAAACAAATAAACAAAATAAAAGAAAATAAACAACAAAACCCTACTAGCAACAAAGAAAAGTCCAGGAAAATGCATCTGATGAACATAGATTCAAAACTTCTCAATAAAATATTTACAGGCATATATCAAAAAATTTTCATACCATCAAGTTAGTTTTATTTCAGAAATTCAGCAATGCTTCAATATACATGTTTAAAATGTGATAAATCATATAAATGGACTTAATGACAAAAATCTCATTATCATCTCAGTAGATGCAGAAAAAGCCTTTGGTAAAAACTCTACATGTCTTCATGATAAAAGTCTTAGAGACAGAGAGATTGCAGGGAAAATACCTCAACATAACAAAGGCTGTATGTGACAAACTCATATAGATTGTCTTTCTAGTCAATCTCAGAACAATCCCATTAAAATTAAAGCTAAACAACATTGTCTCTTATCTCCATTCTTTTCCAAAATAGTGCTTGAACTATTAGCTAGAGCAATAAGACAAGAGACGAATCTCAAATATATACAGATAGATAAAAAGTCAAATTGCCAATATTTGCAAGATGATTAAAATCCCAAAACTTCCACATGAAAACTTAAATAAGTAATAAAAATTGAATAAAGCAATAAACTTTATCAGCAAATTTATTAGTGGTCTCACTTGTATCACAAGATACAAAATATACTTTAAAAAATTTGTAGCCTTTCTATTCATTATGTCCAGCAAACCATGTTATGGAAATACTTTAACTGACAATGGTATCAAAGAAAATAAAATTGTGGATAAACCTAACAAAGCAGGTGGAACACCTCTAAAATTAAAATTTTAAATCTCAGAATGTAGATACTGAAGAAAGCACTAGAAAATGGAATGGCCTCCCATGGTAATACCTTGGCTAGAATTAACATTGTAAATTGACTATTCTACCCAAAGTAATTTACAGATTCAATGCAATCCCTATCAAAATCTCCAAAGCAATGCTTTATAGGAGTAGAGAAAGAAAGAAAGGAATACCCTGTATAGCCTAAACAATTCTGAAAAAAGCAAACCATGTGAGAGTGATTGCCATTTTATATATCAATATATCATAGAACTATAATAATAAAAACATAATTATAGTGGCATAAAATAGAAAAGTAGAACAATGGAACAAAAGAGAAAACTCAAACGTAAGTGATTAACACTATAGCCATCTGATATTTGACTGAGATTTCAAAACATAAACTGGAGAAATGGCAGCATCTTCAACACATCTTGCTTATGCTTGGAAAAGTGAATATCCACATGTATAAAAATGAAGAGAGTCTTATATCAATTACCCTGCCAAAAGTTAATTCCAAATGGATAAAACCCCTATGTGTGTAACTTGAAACAATTGAAACAATGACAATACCCTTTAAGATACAGGTGGAGGAAAGAACTTTCTGAGTAAGATGCCATTTATCCAGGGATTAAGAATAACAATTGATAAGTGGGACCTCACAAGATTAAAAGGTAATGATTGTACAGCAATGGAAACCATCTGTCAAATTAAGAGGAAGCCACAAAATTGGAGAGAATCTTTGCCAGCTATTCATCTCATAATGGATCAATACCACAAATATATGGAAAACTAAAATTCTAGAATTCAGAAAAAAATGACTAATTTTTTAAAAATTAATGTGGTATTGTAAAGTTAACAAAAGAAGATATAAAACTAAACAATATTTTCTAAGGTGCCCATTGTCTTTGGAAATTAAGAAATTGTAAATTAAAATTACTTTGAGTTATCATCTTATCCTAGTCAGAATGACTGAGATCATGGATACAATTGACAACAAATGAGGGTGAAGATATGAGGAAAAGAGAGCCCCTATTCACTTTTGGCAGGACTGTGAATGTGGTGCAGTCACTATAAATCAGTATGGAGAATCCTCAAAAGGTACAAATTGAATCTACCACAAGACCCAGATATACCACTCTTTGTCATAGACCCAAAAGATGTAACATTCTACTACATAAATACTTGTTCAGCAATATGCATTGCTACTCTTTTCAAAATAACTAGGAAACAGAAACAACTTAAATGTCCTCCAGTTGATAAATGGATAATGAATCCGTGGTACATATACACCATGAAATATTATTCACATGTAAAGAAAAATGAAGACATGAAAAATTTTGTATAAATGTATACAACTAGAAAATATTATATCAAGTGAGGTGACTCAGACCCAGAAAAATAATGCTACTTAGTCTCTATTATTTGTGATATTTAGCTCTAAATCTTTCAATGTGAGTACATAACCTGGAGTGACCACAGTACCAGGAAAGTTAAAAGGGACCATGAATGGGGGTGTGGAGCTTTAGAGACATGACTATTAGGGTGAGATGCTATGAGTGAAGAAATGGGAAACATAGACAAGGGACTTTAACCTTGGGGGAAGGGGTAATACAAAGTAAGGAAGAATGGATAAATAACTAAATAACACTAAAGATGTTTGAAAAGGCCATAAGCAAACCAATATAGTCTATTGCTATTGCCCATGATTGTCACTCAGAATTTGAAGGTAAGTCTATATTGATCAAGACACCACACACTTTAAACACAGGAATTGGAGTGATTGTGTTGAATGTGACTAAGGTATCTTCCATGAAGAGTTGCTTGCATAATAGTAGAAGGAGTTATTCAAAGCAGCAAAGCAAAAATGCAATGACTATCTAGCAGTGATGTCTGTGAACCAAAATAATGAGCAGCATACCAAGATATCATTAAAAGGGTAATATTGATGTGTAGGAGGAGCTAAGGTAGGAGGAGTACTGAGAGGAAGAAAAGGAGTAAGAAGAGGAGAAGAAGAAAGAGAGGAGAAGCTAGGTGAAGAAAGAGAGAAAGAGGGGGGAGACAGGGAGGTAGATGTTCAAGTATCTCCACCAGTCAAAGATAGTTGTTATATCTAGGTTGGTCAGTGGGTTACACCTCTGATTGAACAATTCCAAACTTATAAAGCCTATGATTAGCATTATTTTTTTAAAAATGTATAAATGCAAAAAGGAAAAGGGGGCATGGGATAGGGGTTCCCTAAGGGGGGTGGAGGGGGAATGGGGAAAGGGGATGTCATCTGAAGTGTAAATAAAATATCTAATAAAAAAATAAAATACATGAAAATATTTTTAAAAAAGGGTAATATTGTAATATTGGTACTTATATCTTGGGTAGGACCAATAGCTGTCTAAGTGAATGTAAATACCATGCAATAGAAGGAAACTCATGTCTGATACTATAAACCTAGTCAACTACTTATGGTTGACAGTGTCATAGATCTTAGAGGAGAATACACTAATAGCCACTTTCAGAAATTCATATAATGCCTAACTGCATTCTAAGTATGTATACATAAACATATATAAACATAACACAGATAAACATACCTATCACTCATTAAAGATGCTATTTTTCACAGAAGATAGAGTCCAGTGCAGATTTGTCAAAATGAAGAGAACAACTGACTATATTTTGTACAAATCCAGTTGATACATCTTCAACATAATATTTCCACTTATGGCTCAGACAGCATCATAGAAAGCAGGACAGAAAGATTTTAAGAAATTGAGGGCCCAGGACATGTGCTTTGAGATTGTATTGTTTTTTCAGATTTTAATTCTATTTATCTCTTTATTTTTTGAGATTATAATATTATCACATTTCTCCCTACCTTTTTCTTCCTCAAAACCCTATATACCACTCCTTGCTCTCCCTCTTAAATACTGTTTGTTGTTATCTTTCAAACTCATGCCATCTTTTGTTATTAATTGTTCTTGTATGCATATATATATATTCATATTCCTAAATATGACTGCTCAGTTTTTATAACATTAATTGTACATATGTTTTCAGGGTTGACCATTCACTTTTGAATAAACAATTGATGTTCTCTTTCCCATGGAAGACCATTTTTCTCACTTTCAATATTCCTTAGTTGCCTGCAGTATTTTGCAGGATTGAGACCTTGAGAGCTTTACCTGTCCACTTTGGCATGTATATTTGTGTTATTCTGCTCATGTTTAGGCAATCATGTTAGTGAGACTTTATGGATGAAGCTTCTGCCATTACTATGAGACAAAAATCTCACAACAAATTGGCTGAGGCCCCTGAATTGAATTGACCTGAATACCTTCTCCTCAAACACTAGCCTATGTGGTACCAGAGGATGGAGGCAACCAAGAGTCCTAGCCAGTTTTGATGCCTGTGAACCACATCAATAACCAACATGGCATGGTACCTTAAAGACACACTAGTGGCATGTATAACTTGGTGGTAAACAAAAGCTCTCTAATTGGACTTAGGACTTGAGACTCACGTAACAAAAGGGAAACAATGATTGCTACTGGAAACCTAGTTAACTACTCTGGGCTAGTGAAGTCATGAATATTTGAGGAGAAGTCACAGCTATTACTTTTCTTAACCAGCAGAATCCCAAACAACAATTAAACATTTGTTCTTATACCCACATATAAGTATAGTCTTCACCATCATCAAGGAATTCTGTCTTTTAATATATGATAGGAAACTGTAATCTTGAAATCTTAAAAATATAGTTGCCCAAACAGACCTCAACAATGATAACACCAGTTGGTATACCAATATGGATGGGAGAAATGTAACAAGGCCCTACACATAGATGAAGAGCTACAAGTGATCAATGGTTGCTGAAAGAAGAGAATCAGTCTTCTCCAAAGATGAGACCCCTAATTTGTTATCCAATATCAAGTAGTTAATCATATACATATGAGAAATATTAAATGAACTTATCAGGTTGTATTTATATATTTATCCAGTTATGTAGGCAATAATAATTAAAGACCATGAGTATGAGAGGGAGCAGAAGTGGGAGGAAGGAAGAGGTTGGATAGAAGAAAAGGAAGGGGGAATGAATATATTAAGTAAAAATAAATTTTAAAGAAAAGTTTCCTTGATGAATGAGAGCTACATTTATCTGTGGGTATACGGATAAGTTTAAGAGTACAATTAGAAATTATGCTATTCTAGTAAAGAATAGTATTAGACTTTCTTCTAAGATCCACTGAGGTCATCCTAGTAGATATCCAGGCAGGGTAGTGAACCACATGGAGAAATAAGAATGAAAACTCACTTCAGATTGACTTCATCAACCTTGATTTGATTTCAGGGCGTCTAATAACAGGCAATTTATTCCCAATGTATTTAAGTCCAGTATAACTATTTTCTAGTGTAATACAATTCCTAGTGCACAAGGAAGTATAATTACATTGAAACTCAACTCAGTATAAAGGCATTTCTTCCAAGAAGATGAGATCTAGAGATATGCTTCCTATACTAGCTTAAGGGCCTAAGTTTCTGGCCTGGTCTTGGTCATACAGATAGCAAAGAGGTCATTTGTGCTATTAGTTATCTCTGGTTCTGGTGTGGGAGTTTGGGGTAGCCTCTGGCCATAAGGGTTATTTAGATTACTAGTCACCTTCTGTCCTGTTGGTAGGACTTGATATTGCCTGGTCCAACAGATAACGCAGATCAACAGGCTACTAATCATTTCCAATTCTCAGCTTTCTGCATGAAAGAACAGGTTTTTCCATCTTTCCCATTAGAAAAATAATCCCGTGTGCTTAACATTCCTGGTTTCTGTGGAGATCTGTGGGCAGAAGGATATTAGTGCTATGCTCCCAACAATCCATGACCTCACTAGTGCTGAGTAGTTAGCTAATTTTTTAATTCCAGGTATGATTTCCCTTCTACTGAGTGGGCCTTAAGTCTAAGAACTAAATAGCTGTTGGTCACTGCTGAGATGAGTGTCACTATTATACCTCTAGAGATATCTTTCTATTGTTTGGTAATTGGTATAGTACATAAGTGTCACAGATGGATAGGGTTATTGGCTGAGTTTCTTTCTTGGCAATTTCTTTAACACCTTCTGTAATTATGAAATCTAGTCCTCTGGAAGGAGGCTTTCAAGTTACATTCAGTTTGGATAATCTGACTCCTGTGTCTGATGGGCATAGCGTCTTCAGCAATAGGGACTTATCTTCCAACTCCAAGAGGCAACCAAGAGCAACAGCAATAGCTTGAAATTGTTTTGAGAGTCAATAGGACTAACCTAACAAGTTGAAGGAAGATTCTTATCCCTGCTGCTGGGATATTTGTTACTTTATAGAAAACAGAGGTCCTTATAGAAAAACACAGCTGATAATTATGCAGAAATGAACAGCTGGACAGCTCAGCTCAAACAGACATACCCAGAACACAATTGTTGCCCCTAAGACTCAGAACTATCACAGAAATGAAGATGGAATATTTTAATGTGGATGTTCTCATCCAAACATTGGACTGAGTATGAAGACCCCAATGGAGAAGTTAGGGCAAAGGCTGAAGAAGCTGAAGGGGTTTGCAAACTCATAGGAAGAACAACATTATTAACCTACCAGAAACCCTACCCCCAAAGCTTCCAGGGACTAAACCACCAACCAAAGAGTACACATGGGGGGAACCCATGGCTCCAGCTGCATATGTAGCAGAGGATGGCCTGATCAGGCATCACTGGGAAGGGAACTTCTTGGTCCTCTGGAGGCTCAATGCCCCAGTGAAGGGTAATGTTAGGGTGGATTCTGAGACAGGAATGGGTAGGCTGGTGGGAGCACCCTCATCAAGGCAGGGAGGGGAGGGAGTTTGTGGAGGGGAAACTGGGAAGGGGGATAACACTTAAAATGTAATAAAATAAAATAACCAATAAAAAAGAGCCAGAAGAACAGGAAGTTTGTTATGAGATTTTGCCTTGTAGTAATCATGGGAAAGGCATGCCTGATACCTCCTCAACATAGCTGCCTAAACAAGAGCTGAAACATCACAATACCAATAGACTTGATAATGAATAGGGAACTCTCATGGGATCTAATTCCTAGGCAGCTAATAACTGAGAAAGGGAATATTAGCTCCTCTTAGAGGAGGTATCCTAATTGGTTATCCAACACAATGTGGTCAACTGTGAAATTGTAATGTCCTCAAGAAACACTAAATGGGCTCATCAGGATATATTTATATATTTATGCATACATGTGTAATAATAATATTAAAAGAAAAAGGGTCACCATTTGACAGGGAGACAAAGTGTAGAGAAAGATGACATATGAGGGACTGGAGGCAGAACAAAAAGAGGGAGATGTGCCATAATAATACTTTAGTTCAAAATTTTCAGTTCAAAATTCTTTATAATAAACATTCATTGAAAATAATGAATTATTCTAAGGACATCAGACCAAGGCTAAAAATGCAAGTAGGACTATCTCTATCTGTCACGGCAGCCATAATTCCCAGTAGAGTTCAAACTGCTATTGCATTTATATTTTCCTTCTGATTTAAGAAAAGAGGATACCCTCACTTGATCTCTTTGCTTCTTAGCAACATGAAATACCACCTAAACTTTGTATATACCAATGCAGTTCACAAAATAGTCGCATATAGTACCTCAGTCTGTTTTTATTTTTCCTAATTAGCTCAGTTTAATATTAGTTTTTGGTCTGGATCTTGACTGTTTTAAATTGTTCAACAGAGTCTATCATTTATAAGGTAAAGGACTCCATTATGATAATTTTATTGAGATTATAATGTAATATTTTCTTTTCCCTTTTCTCCCTGCAAATATTCCCATATACCTCTCCATGTTCTTCAAATTCCAAAACTCTTCTTTCATTATTTAATGAATATATGTGTATACATATACATTCCTAAATATAACCCACTCAGTTCATATAATGTTACATACATGTTATGTATCTTTTTGGGGCTCACCATTTGGTACTAGAAAACCAATTGAAGTGCTCAGTTTATTTTCATATCAAACTCTGGAGTGAAGCAGAACATACAAGTTTATCACTGTTGTACAGAAGAGAAACCTAAGCATGGGAAATATGAAATAAGCTTCCTATTGTCTTTTAGCTATTCAAATGCAGAAGAAATATAAAGTAAAATTCTCTTTGGTTCAAGTTCTCTCTTTTACACCAGGTTTTCAATGCCTAACCTTGCTCAACAAGTGTTTCATTATTTAGTCCACAAGAAACATTGGTTTTTTGCACCTAACTGAAAATCAGACCAAAAACAATTCTTAACAATAAAAGAACTTCTGAGGAAATCACCATCCCTGACTTCTAGCTGTACTACAGAGAAATAGTGATAAAAAACTGCATGGTATTGGTACAGAGACAGGCAGAAAGATCACTGGAATAGAATTGAAGACCTAAAAATAAAACCACACACTTATGGACACTTGATCTTTAACAAAGAAGCCAAAGTATGCAATGGAAAAAAAAGAAAGCATCTTCAATAAATAGTGCTGATCTAAATGGGAGTCTGTATGTAGAAAAATAAAAATAGATCCATATTTGTCACCTTGCACAAAGCTCAAATTCAAATGGGTCAAGGACCTCAGCATAAAACCAGATACACTGAATCTAGTAGAAGAGAAAGTGGAAAAGAGCCTCGAACTCATTGGCATGGGGGAAAACTTCCTAAACATAACTCAGTGGCTCAGGCTTTAAGATCAAGAATTGATAAATGGGACCTTGTTTAACTGGAAGGCATCTGTAAGGACAAATCAGCAAACTACAGATTGGGAGAAAATTTGCACTAACCCTACATCTGATAGAGAGCTAACATCCAAAATATATAAAGAACTCCAGAAACTAATCTCTAAAAAAACAAAACAACAAAAAACAAAAACCAACTCATTCAAAAAATGGGGTATAGAGTTAAACAGAGAAATCACAACAGAGGAATCGTAAATGGCTGAGAAGCACTTAAAGAACTGTTCAAAGTCCTTAGTGATCAGGGAAATGCAAATCAAAATGACCCTCAGATTCTATGTCACACCAGTCAGAATGGCCAAGATCAAAAACTCAAGTGACAGCACATGTTGGTGAGGATGTGGAGAAAGAGGAACACTCCTCCATTGCTGATGGGATTGCAAACTGGTACAACTCTGGAAATCAATCTGGACGTTCCTCAGAAAATTGGAAATAGATCTACCTGAAGACCCAGCTGTACTAGTTTTGGGCATATACCAGAAGATGTCTCACCATTCCACAAGGGCACATACTCCACCCTTTTTATAATGGCCTTATATGTGATAGCCAGAAGCTGGAAACAACCCAGATGTCCCAACAGTAGAAGAATTGATACAGAAAATGTGGTTCATTTACACAATGGAATACTATTCAGCTATTAAGAATGAGGATGTCATTAGTTTTACAGAGAAATGGATGAAAATAGAAAATAATCATCTTGAGTGAGGTAACTCAGACCCAAAAGGACATGCATGGTATGTACTCACTCTTAAGTGGATATTAGCCAAAAATACAGAATGCCTAGGATGCAGTCCACAGAACTCAAGAACGTTAACAAGCAGAAGGGCCCAAGTAAGGATGTTTCAATCTCACTTGGGAGCAGTGAGCAAATAATCACCAGAGGGATTTGGATGGGAGAGGGGAGGGGGAGGGGAAAAGAGGGACATGATCAGGAGGTATGGGGGGCAGGAGAAAAGCACAGGGGGCAGCATGATGAATGGAAATATGCAACCTCAAGGGGTGGGAGTTGGGGACCCCTCTAGAATGTACCGGAGATTTGGGAGGAAAGAGACTCTCAGGACTCAAAGAGCCTTAGATGAAATGCTCAACAGTGGAGAGAAGGAACTTTTAGAGTTCATCTCTAGTAGAAAGACAGGGCATCAAGTGGAGGGTTGGGGTTGCCATCCCACAGTCAAAATGTCTGACCCAGAATTGTTCATGTCTAAAAGAACTGCAAGGACAAATATGAAGAAGAGATTGAGGGAAAGGTGATCCAGTTGACTGCATGGTCTTGCAATCAATCTCAAGGGGAGGCTCCAAGGCCTGACACTGTTACTGGTGCTATGGTGTGCTTACAGACAGGAGCCTAGCATGTCTGTCTTATGAGTGGCTCAATAAGCAGGTGACTGAGACAGATACAGATACTTACACCCAATCATTGAAGAAATAAGGACCTCTATGGTTGAATTAGGGAAAGACTGGAAGAAGTTGAGGAGGAGGAGGAGGAGGAGGAGGAGGAGGAGCAGGAGGAAGAAGAAGAAGAAGAAGAAGAAGAAGAAGAAGAAGAAGAAGAAGAAGAAGAAGAAGAAGAAGAAGAAGAAGAAGAAGAACAACCACCTCATGGGAAGGCCAGCAGTCTTAAGTACCTGGACCCCCAAGATCTCTCAGACACTGAGCCACCAACCAAGAAGTATATACAAACTGGTCTGAAGCCCCTGACAAATATATAGCAGAGGGTTGCTGAGTTTGTCTTCTATTGGAGAAGACATACCTAACCCTCAAGAGACTTGAAGCCTCAGGGAATAGGGAGGCCTGGTGTGTAGAGAACATCCTCTTGGAGACAGGGGAGAGGAGGAATGGGATAAGGAACTGTGGAGGGGGATGTGGAGGGGGGCAATTGCTGGACTGTGAAAAATGAGAGAGAGAGAGAGAGAGAGAGAGAGAGAGAGAGAGAGAGAGAGAGAGAGAAATAAAAAAGAGAACCAGATCTAGTTAGTAGTTGGAAAGAACAGTATTGAAACTGGACAAATGTTCACAGTCCAGCCTGCTCAGCAATGTGGACACAAAAGTGATATTAATATGGGAAAAGAAATTGAATTGTGTGGTTATATCCAAATTAAAGCATTTTATCAGGAGTTAGGTACACTGGTTATTTATAATATGAACTGCACAAGAACTGACATTGATTAAAATTTTACTTTGTGGTACCCAACCTTCTAAGAGCTTCACATAAAAGTTATTCAACAGAAAGAGAACTTACTATGTGCCCAATCTTCTGCTTTATGTGTTTGAGTTTATTAAATCCTCACATCAATTCTGTGAGAAACATACTATTATACTCTTGTTTCACAGATGAGAAAAGAGAATCATGGAGATTATAGTAACTTGTTTGTGGGTCAATAATACAGTCATGATTGAAAACTCTGAAATCTGACTTAGGAGATTGTATTATTCTACCCATTGAATGATATTTGTATGCCATTTGTATGGTACTTTTCTGGTTGTGAAAATGCATAAAATCTTTAACAAATTAACTGCTACTTTTACACAACTTTCTATGTGCCAGACATTTTCTCCGAATATTGAACCATCCCTGCATTCCTGGGATAAAACCTACTTGATCATGATGGATGACTACTTTGATGTGTTCTTGGATTCGGTTTGCAAGAATTTTATTGAGTATTTTTGCATCAATATTCATAAGAGAGATTGGTCTGTAGTTCTCTTTCTTTGTAGGGTCAAAACAGTGGGAATTAGGGTCAGAAAATTATAAATTAGGCAAATGGCCAATGATAACTCAGGCAAAAGTTTTTGTTATAATGTATTTGATTTTGTTGTGAGTTCTTTCCTCTAAATAAGGACTCATCTAATGTCAGAGAAGTCCTCATTGGGAATTTTATTATATACAAACACTTTGATAGGTCACTAAATTTGTCATAGGTTGTGGTAATACATTTGACTGAGCCACCAAAAGCATGTTTTCATACCTATATTGCCATCTACTAAGGAATACATAAGCAAATATGGAATATCTACACAGTGGGATGTTACTGGGTTGTTAAAAATGAAATTATGGCATTCACTAGTTTCACTGGATAGACTTAGAAAAACAAATCATCTTAAGTGAGATAAACCAGACTGCCCAAACAAATATTGTATATATTTCCTTATATGTGAATGTTAGCTGTTAAGTCTTCAATAAGCAGGTTACAATTAATATAACCACAAAGGTTGGGTGTAGAGTAAGTAAGAAGGGATGGATTTTTGTGGGAAGGTACAATAACTTAGAGAGCTAGAGATGGACATGTGTGGTAGGGAATGGTAGAGCAATGGGGAGTGAGAGGGAACATGGGCAGGGACAACTTAAAATAATGGCCTTTAGATGGGTACTATAGAAAACTAATAAAGTATAAGCTTCTTAAAACGTATACAAAATCTAAAAATAACCATCAAATAACTAGGGAAATAAACCCCAACTAAACATCTCTTGTCAGCAAATAAAACCTCCAGGTCCAGAAATGGGTTACATCTTGAGCTGTTGGCAAAATAGCTTCCACAGAAACCCCCACACAACCTAGATTATTTCCAAGGCTATTGGTTGCTCTCCACAAACTGATGCTAAGGCCTTATTGCTGAAGACAACATCCTCACAACACATTGAACATGGAAAAGTCATGAGTTAACTCAGTTAGAGCCTTTACCTATATAGGCTAGTGTTCATGGTACTTGTAAGGTACTCTGAATACTACCAAAGTAGAAAGATCAAACCCTGACCAGCTACAAAACCTTTGATCAATAATGGTGACCTGCCTACAAGATATGCTTGTGCAATAGTGTTACAAAGCTTTGTTAGTAACTAACCAATATCTGATTGGATTTAAGCCTCACTCCATAAAATGGAACCTATCTCCAACACTGCTCATGTGGCCAAGAACCTGAAATTAGATAGGTCAGAGACTGGGGGCGAAAACCATATACTACTGTTCTGTTAGAGAAATGTAGCAATAAAATGGCTCTTAAAATGGTCAGCTATACTCATAAATCAATGCCTTACTCAATCATCATCAGAGAAGCTTTCTCCTGCAGCAGATATTAACAAATACAGAGACCCACAGAGTGTGGGATCTTGGCACACTAGATCCTAAAAGGGTTGTCTCCATCAAATCCCTTGCCTCAGGGTTCAGGAAACTCTGTGGAAGAGGAGGCAGAAATACTATAAGAGCCAGAAAGGAGGGAAGACTCCAAGGAAACAAGGCCTTCTAAATCAATATAAGCAAAGCCCATATAAACTCACAGAGACTGAGGCATCATGCCAGGGCCTGCATGGGTCTAAGCCAAATGGGTTTCCAGTACTTAGAAAAAAAGTGGACTCAAGCCCCATCCCTAATTCAGAATCTATTCATAACTGCTCACAAGGGAAAAAAAGTTTTCTCCAACAAAAGCTGTTTATATAAACCACTCTAAACATGCATAGTAGTAGATGGCTGACACAAAACCAATTCTATGGCATTTTGGATGTTCTTTTATTTTTAACCCTTCAGCTATTGTGTGTATATATTATGGATTCTGATTTTGTGTTTTTATGAGATTTCTGTTTGTAAAAGTGAGACTCTGTGCTTCTTGTAATCTTTTTTTTTACCCCTTTTCTGATTTGTTGTGTCCTATTCTAGTTTGTCTTTATTTGATTTTATTATTTTTATGATACCTGTTTGTTTTCTAATGAGAGAGAGAAATTGAGAGAGATTGAGAGGAAGAGGGAGAGGGAGAGAAAGAGAGACAGACAGAGAGAGAGGGTATGGATTAGTGTGAGAAGATAAGTGAGGAGGATCTGAGAGGAGTTGGGGAGGGGAAATTATAATCAAAATATATTATATTAAAATATTTTCAATAAAAAGAAAGTATGTTTCCGGGTCTTCTTTTTTTACAGTATAGTCTGCACTAACAATATATCTCTATTTCATAAAAGCCTTCTTCCCCTTTTCTACAGTGGGTGTAATTACTAGGCCAACATTGCTGGAAGTTGAACCTATATTCATTATGTTTCACGCTGTAGTCCCTTTAACATATTAGCACCCTTCTCTGTCTTCTTGATTTCAGATATGATTGTTTCCAGTTCCAGCTCTTAAATGCTCCTATCTTCTAGATCATTTTCCATCAGTCCTGTCTTTGGCTGTTAGATTCCTTAGTGGCAATACAAGATAACACAATAACATTAAAAGTATTAATAATATATCTTAGTATACCCAAAATATGAGTGGCCATGATTCAAGAACATGGATTGCATTCTCTTGAATGGCATGTTCTATAATCAAAGATGCTACACAAACATTTATAGACACAAAACGAAAAATAGTCACAAATCAATATTTTGGTGAGGGCATTAGTTTGGTGGACTCTAAAAGAGAAAGTAAAAGGTTCTATAAATTTTATGCGTTATACTATAACATTCATAGTATTTTAATGTCAGAGAGGCTATAGGTAAACCTCTCCTACAAGTTCATTTATTGTGAAATAAATAATAATTTAAGACTAACTGCTAATAATAGTTGAAAATACTTTTATAATAGTAGAATTATGTGAATATAAAACTCACCAATGACTTGCCTTTAATTCTGTTAAGTATAACTTTTTGTTAGTTACGTGTCTTGGTTGCAGTAATAGAAGCCTAATAAGTTCATTTATGAAAAGATTGATAACTTTGCCTATAAAGCTATTTATACTTCAGTGAAGAGAGATGTGCAATAGAACCAAATTTCTGTTCAGTCTCTGAAACAATTAGAATAAAGAACTCAGAAATTCCAAGATGTATGTGTGCTCGCTTTCTGTCTATAAACCAATTCCTTTATCTTAGACCCATATTAGAGAAAGCAATCATTGGTCACAGCTTTACGGTTCAGTTTTAAAGCTAAACTGAACTGAACTGTTGTGATTAAAACAAAAGATTCAAGGCAAGAATTTTATTGTTCATCTGAGTCAGATAGCTATCCTTCAACTCTTTAATTATCACCAAGATTTAAGTGTTCATTGTTAGAAAAGTCCAGTACTAAGTAGTCTTGTGAATGTGAGAGACCTCATGTAAAGAAAGTGAGCTATAGTATTATTTGAAGGAGATTTTTAAAAAGGAAACAATTGAATAAATACAGTTTTTTGAGGCATGCAGAAATTATACATTGTCCACTAACTAGTGTTGCCTGAGAACTTCACTAATGAGACAAGGAAGTACATTTTTCTTAACTAACCAAAAGATCTTTGCCTTCCCTCAACTATGACAATGATCCATAAACATTCTGTTTTAATGTTATGAAAATAAATTCCAGAAAAATTATCACTAACTTCTCTACTCACTCCCATAAAGATTTAGATGGATGGTTATTGTTTGGCAGAAAGCAATCAGAAAAGTCTTTAGTGATAACATTTTATTATTATTATTATTATTATTATTATTATTATTATTATTATTATTATTATTATTATTATATTTCTTACAGTGCCATGATCCTTCATCTATCTGTATTAACTGTAGAGAATATGAGTATTGCTAATATCTCTCAGAATTATCCTATTCATGCTGAGCTGAACTCCCTCTCTGTGTAACTGCTCAGGCATGAAGTTTTTGCATCACAATTTTTTATCATAATGAAAATTGGAGCTATTATTCTTCATTTGTGAGGAACAGAAAGATGTTACATTCTGCAAAATATCAGATGTAGACCTGGTATGTTTTTTCAGTTTTAAAAAACTAATTATTTAATTTTCTCATACAATACGTCCTGATTATCGTTCCTCTGTATGCTTTCCAGTTCCTCTCCACCTCCCCTCCCCTCTGGATATAATCTCTTTCTGCCTCTCATTAGAAAAGAGCAGGCTTCTAAGAGATAACAACCAAACTAACAAAATAAAGTATAATGAGATAGAGAAAAGTCTACCATATTGAAGTTAGACATGGCAACACAATAAGAGGAGAAGGGTCCCAAGAACAAGATCAAGATCCACTTGTTCTCTTGCGAATAGCAGAGGAACTGGTGCAGACCCTTCTGGGCCCTGTGTTTGTTGCTTTAGTCTCTGTGAGCTCAGATGTGCTTTGTTTAGTTGATTCAAAGGGCCTTGTTCTCCTGTGTTCTAGATCCCCTTTGGCTCTTACAATCTTTCTGTCTTCTGTTCCGTGGGGTAGCTGAGCTCTGATGGGAGGTATTTGATGGATACTCTCTCTCTCTTCTTGCTGTCCAGCTGTGTGTCTCTGTATCTGCTTCCATTTGCTGCCCGAGGAAGCCTCACAGAGCTGGTACTTTAATTTAAGCATCTTGCTACATAGCTCTGAAGGCTACCAGCATAATAAATACATTGAAATATTTGTTCTTGTTCTTAAGTTCCATAGTCATAGAGTAAGATGCATTCACTCATGGAAATTACAAAAAGATTCAAAATTCTGTGCAAAATGAGAGATGATCATTAATCTGAGTAGCTCATTTTGTCAAATTTGTTATTTGTTTTTCCTTAATAAAAGATCACTGGTACCAAAATCATTTCCTTTGAGAATCTTTCTTGAGTGCAAAGTGGTAACAGTCCCTGAAATTTCCCACCTGCTGATTTGGACCACTCTTAATTTCAAAACAGTTCATAACAGTGTGAAATGAAAGAAAGCTTTCAATTGGTTAATATTCTTTCTTAAAACATTTGTGCACCCAAGCTTTACCTTTGACTAGTTTATTGAAGTAATCGCTACGATGAAAGTCACTGATGATTAGCTTAAATCAATTATTCTCTGGCAAAATTACAATAACATCAACAATAATTATACTGTTTTAAAATTCTATTAATTTATACCAACAGTGTTGGGCTTCATTATGAAAAACATGCATATGTGTAACAATTTATGTCTATATTTATTTCTATATTCATTGTGATGTATAGTTTATGAACCGGTGTCATTTCTAGTAAATCATTTCAAGGTCTTAGTCTCCCACTTGCATACCTCTTTATCATCTCCTTTTAATCTAAGACAAGCTGTGATTTCACTTACTCCATTTTATTCAAAAGTTATATTTTACTGCTGATCTAAACCAGTGATGCCTAACCAGGCTTTGCAACAACCTCAGATACTTTTGTTCATGTTATTTCTTCTCTACAAAATGTGATTTCTTCATAGCCTGTTCTTTTATCTAAAATCTTATCTGTCTACCAAGGATTACCTTAAAGTTCATTTTCCCTATGAAACCTCCCAATTCGACTCCAACTCACAAACTCATCCTTTTTGCATTAGCTACAATTTATTTGTGGCAAAATACCAATTTCAAGGTAAGTTAAACAACAGAAAGCTTAGTTTAGCTTATATTTTGAACGTATAGGAATTCATCATGGAGGGGAGGCATAGTAGAAAGAATTGAAGCAGAATTAGGAAGCTGAGAGCTCACACCTTGAACCATAAACTAGGAAACAAGTAGCATATTATTTGAGTATATGGTTTGGGAGGCCTTGTCAGTCAAATGATTATACTTTTGAAGAAGGTTCATATAATTTGATGTGCACTTCATTCACTCTTAGAAAATCATGTCTAATATTATAATTTTTATATATCCATTCTTCCTATAAATAATAAACACAAAAAATGTTGTAAAGGATTTTTTTTGCAAGTATGTGAAAGTAAAACTTATTATATTCAATAAATATCTGATTTTTACTTCAAGCATGTTCAAATGTCATAGGGAGAACTCTGCCAATCATGGCAGGTATGATTGAATCTGTATACCAGTTATATTTTAATTGGTGAACCTGAATAAGCCCTGTTTACCTCCTGATTATTTTCTGTTTCCACATATGTCAAAGGCTGCTAGAACTAACTTCTCTTCATCATGCTTGCCAGGTAACACACTCTCAACAAATACTTTGATTTCATAGGGTGAGTATCCCAGCTTGAATATTCTTGCCACCTCCATTATTCATGTCTAGTGTAGTAGAACTGGGCAGTATTGCCTTTGGGATGAGATTGAATTATAAGTATTCCATTCACATGATTTCTCTTTCCCTAATAGAAAGCTTGATGGAGGAAGTTTACTCCCTCTTTTAGCCTTTTGCCATCAACAGAGCAGTTACATAGTGTCTCTGCTTTCCATAGGATTGAACATAAAAAGCACCATTATGAAAACAGAGACTAAATACTCCCACCATAATGATGAAGGCATAAAAATAGTGACCATCTTAGCACAGGTAATAGATAATATTTGTGAATTCTTTTTTAATTTACGAAATTTGTGGCACTTTTTTGATATAGAAGCACAATTAGGCTAAGATTGTGTGACTATCAGATGGAATGTTATATACAAAGGGGCTTTGTTGCTGTAAACCTCCAACCCAAATAAGACCGGTCAATGAAAACACAACTCAATAATTATGAATATAAGCTGCATGCCTAGATTGGGCAGATTCACCACTACACTACTCTTCCCCAGCTATGAGAGCCCTTATAACTTGGGGGTTTTCCAAGTCACAAGCTTGTCCTTCCACCTCCTGTGGTTCAGTCTTCCTCTCTATTGTTGTTGTCCTCTCCCTCCTTCTCTCTTTTCCACCAACCTTTATTTTTCCACTTCTCTGACCAATCACTGGCTCCAGCCTTTATTTTACAAATGAAGGTGGGCAGAAGGTTCACTAGAATTCACCTGTGTACTGATTCACTCCTCCTCTGCATCCCTTCCCAGGAAAGGGGAATTAGCATCAAAATACAAGGCCAGGACTATCCACAACACCCATAATAAAAACAAACAAGCAAAAAGGCTTAACTTCATTAGCTGAAAAGCTCCCTTAGGAATGAAAAATCACCATGCCAAACAAACAACTCAAACAAACAAACAAACAAACAACTGCATTGGTCAGAGTTGTATAAAAATGCACTATGAACAGGTGTTACAATCTTCAGTAAAGATGACATCGAAAGAAAAGTAGTTGTTGCCTACTCCCAAAGACAAATCTCAAGTCATTACTTCCCTATCTCAAACAGAAGGTTGAAGGGGAGAAGGGGGAGAAGTAAAGATCTGTATATCAAACATGTTCTGGTGACCTAAGTCATTGGAGTTCTGGAAGCAGCTTGTCATGCTTTGAATATGCTTGGCCTGAAGAGCCCCATACTCGGGAGACCCTTCCTCAAGCCTCCGGAAATCGCGACCACCCAAAGATCACAAGAAACCATACCTGGATGCAATCAGCAGAGGCTTTATTAGGGAAGTAAGCCAGTGGTCAAAACGACAAGCTCTTTAGCTCCAAGAGCAGGGTTTTGGCCCCGAGTGGTGGGTTAAAGGGTCTTTTATAGCATGGGGTTGGGGGAGGAAGGCATTTTCACACGCTTACACATGAATGGTTGCATTTTTGCGTACTTACACATGATTGGTTGTTTTACAAATTTTGAACATAGCACTGGGAAGAGCAAGGGAGGGGTAACCAACAACAGTGGAACATTTCAGAGAATCTAGCCCAAATGATCTAGAGTCATGTGAAAATCACTGCACACTCATTCTTCTAAAAAATGTGGTTTTTACCATGCTATTGTGTCCTATCCTGCCATTTACCAACTATTTCAGATTAACTATCTTCTGACTATAGCCCCACCTAGGTGGTAGCATCTTTATCTGTAATCAGGAATGTCTTCCTGCCTTGGGCTAGGCTTGAGGAATGTAATCCAGCAAGTGTCCTTCACCTGGAATTTGAAGGCCTGAAATCTTATTTTCAGTTCCGCGTTCTGTAAGGCGAAAAATCTACACATATTTCATAAAATGGCCTTTATAATTTTTCACTCTACAGGCCCAGTGAATGGCACTATTTGGAGGTGTGGTCTTGTTGGAGTATGTGTGTCACTGTGTGCATGGGCTTTAAGACCTCACCCTAGCTGCCTGGAAGTCAGTCTTCTACTAACAGCCTTCAGATGAAGATGGAGAACTCTCAGCTCCTCCTGCACTATGCCTGCCTGGATGCTGACATGCTCCCACCTTGATGATAATGGACTGAACCTCTGAACCTGTAAGCCAGCTCCAATTAAGTGTTGTTCATACAAGAATTGCCTTGATCATGGTGTCTGTTCACAGCAGTAAAACCCTAACTAAGACACAGCTCAATATCCCTGGAAAGGCATAACTGGACTACTATACAGCATGAGAATTTCCTTGACAACTAGGTTTATAATCAATAAGACATAAAGTAACAAACATGTTGTGCCAACTATGGCTGTCGAGGCCAAAAAGTGACAGAAAAACAATACTATGAACACAAATGTCAGACAAGGAATAAAGAATGGTGACAGTGGTTGAAACAGTAGCTGAAATGAAAATGAGGCAACAGAATCTGAAATGGAGGAAGTAAATGGCTTTCCCTGTATGCCCAGTGGCAATAAGGCAATGGAATAGAAAGATGAAGGAGAATGGCCTTCTCCTAATGAGAAGCAAAAGGAAAAAAAACATAAAAAAGAGATCATCACTTTGAGAGACATACCAATCTAAGTAAAAAAATACAGAGTCTTCATTACAAACAAAACTTTTGCTGTGAAAGGAAAGTCACGTAATGACATGGTTAAAGGAAAAGGTGATGAGATAGTATCAGTGGAGCTGTTAATGGATGCTGAAGGAACAGCAAAGGACTATGCTCCTGTTCAATTCAGAATAGAAGAGTGCATGAAAAAATCTGCTCAAGTTTCTAAACAAGCACTCTTGGAAAGTCAAAGAGGATCTTTATGATGAAGATATAAGGAGAGAAGTCCATTAAGTGATGTCTAAAGTAGTGACTTGGGTATTGGCCCAGGTGGCCTAGGGAAGGTTAATATTCTGTCCAATCATCTAAATAATCCTAATGTCTCAAATGGAGATTATTCATGCATTACAGATTGAAAGATGTGGAAGCAGGTGTTTGAAGTTTTGTAGTAAAACTGGTTGATAAAGTTGTCTGGAAAAAATGGAAGGAAGTATTTAGGAGAATTGATGTAGCCCAAATATTCTGGAGTACAAAGATGAAAAAGTGGTGGAATAAATACTGTGATTTTTCAACAACCCACTGAAGCTGTGCAAATTATACCTATGCCTAATGGCCAGCTGCTGTTTGATATAGCAATGCATGCCAAATTGGATGAAGAAACTTCACCCAAGGGAGAATCATTCTCTCTTGAACAGTCACAGTGGCTTCCCCCATGGACTGGTGGTATTGTTGTGGAAAACAACCTGGCAGGAAGCCTATGGATGCCAATCACCTGGACAAAGGCATTGTAATGGGTGGGCCTGCAGGAAAGGAACAGATAGGATTTTGAATCAATAAAATGGGGGGAGTGGAAGGACCCATTGGTGGTAGTGTAGAAAGCATGGATAAGATAGATCTGGGATGAACACGTGTCAGGTAAATGAAATACTAATCAATGTACCAAAGAGAGGGAAGATCACTATAATCCACCAAGGTGGTTGAGCCAGAAGCAATGTTCCTTGGACTGAAAAGATTGGCCCTGGAATGGACCTTACTGCCGGTGCTGGCATAGAATACATAAGTAGAGACCTAGACCAGGGGAAGATGGATCAAGTAGGTTCTGAGAGTGAGGTCATAGATGAGATTTTGGATCACATGTGTTGTTAAGTATGAGTACATGAGCCCATTTGAGCTTTAACCACATGGTCTCCAATACTGAGTACATAGGCCAAACTCATGAGTTATGCTGTTGGGTATATGGGCCTTCTCATGTGCTTGAGTACATATAGCATAATGCCTGCAGGTATGATGACTAGAATATATCGGCCCTGAATGAGCATATGAATTATATGGTCTAGAATACATAAATGAGAACAGCTTGAAAAGCCTGGGCTCTGGTTTAGACACTGGCATTCAGCATATGGGCCTGGCCATAGGAGGAATTTGTGGTGCTAATGTCTACTGGTCCATTGAGATGGAGCCAATCAACTTTGGAGAAGGTTTGAGGATTCTTTTGGTTGAGCTGGAGGTCATATTCCTGGGTATAGCTAGTGTGGCCTACCAGAATTTTTTGAGAAATGTCCCATTTGATTTTATACTGAAATACCAGAGGATAAATTTAATAAAGGTGCCCACTTCCTGTTTGCAGACATTTAGATACAGAACACAAAGTCCAATAGGTATGGTATGGTTTTGAGTCTCCAGTGTTGGCTGAAGAACTGTACCATATGATGTATGGCATGAAGCTAAGTGGTTCAGAGATTGATATCTGAATTACTAGAAATGCCCTTTAAAATATCTGAATTTCTGCTTTTATATCTCAGATATTTGAACTGGTTGGCTGGTTATATAAAGATATTTAGTCTGTGGAGTAATTTGAAGTACACTTTAAATGACTGAAGTTTCACATAGAGACTACAATGTACACATTTTTGGTAGTAATGGTATTTTGCTGATATTGAATACTACTCTGATAACATATACTAATGGATAAAAAAACTGTGAAAAGAACCTTGGCTCAAATTCAGGTTGCTGGTTTCTAGATATACAATCTTTATTTATTTCTATTTGTTTTTGGCAATTTATGTATACAATGGACCTTGTTCATAACTACTTCCATTCTCTCACCCTATTATTTCCTCATATTCTTCCTATGATATGCTCAACATGTTACCCTCCCTTTCTCCCCCCACCTTCTCTTATGATCCACTAAGTCTAATTATTGCTGCTTACTGAAATGCTGACTGATCCTCTTGGTTTGATCTAGGGTCTTGTGAAAGTAAACACAGTTTCTGTGAATTTATGAATGCAAAAGCTCTGCCATGTCAAGAAGACTGCTGCATTTCATCACACTCTTCCCCATCCTCCATCTGTTACATTCTTTCCTTACCCTCTTTTTTTTACAGCAATCCCTTAACTTTGGTGGCTCTGATATAGGTGTAGGGCTGACTCTCCTTGTTATGACTCTCCTTGTTGTTGCCTAATATAGAAAGAGGATTTTCTAGCTAAGACTGAGAGTAGTGCCAGTCTATAGGAATCAACATAAATATTTAAAAAGTAGTTTGATAACATTTTCACTTAAGCAAAACAATGTCATAGTTTCATCAATGTCATGGAATTTTTGACATTTACAGCCACAGGGATAAATTTTATACTGAATAGCAGACCTCAAATCCAGTAAGAAAACAAATGGTTAATTTCACTATAAGCCTTTTGTTCGTGGTGGTTTGAAAGAGAAGTGTTCCTTCTAGGCTTGTATATTTGAACATTTGGTGTCCTATTGGTGGTGCTGTTTGGGAAGTTATGGAACATTTAGGACATGGAATATTACTGGAGAGAGTACATCACATGGAGTAGAGGGAGGGAAGTGTGAGAAATTATTACCTTCCATCTCTTCCAGTTCACTCTTTTTGCTTCCTTTCTGTTTGGGGGGGGGAGGGCTGAGGTGTGATCTCTCAGCTCCCTGCTTCTGTTGTGGTGCTTTTCCTGCTACTATGGGCATCTAGGTCTCTGCGAGCTTAAACCAAAATAAACTCTCCTTTTAGTTCCCCTTGGTCATGGTATTTTAGCACAGCAACAAAGATAGTAACAAAGATGCTGTATTTCACCAGTAGGTATATCTTGCCACTCCCTACTACATCTTCCCCACTAACCCCTTGACCCCATCTCCACTAAAATCATTAATCCCCAATATCCTTCCCTACCTTCATATTACATATATTCTTTTACTTCTTAATCTGTAATGCCGTTATCTAATTGCTTTCTCATGGCCATTTACTAGCTTCTTGACCTCTATGGACATTCTAATTTAAACAAACAAATCTAAAAGCTGGGATCTACATTGCCTTGGTCTGCCATCATTAGAGAAACTTCCTTCTGCAGCAGATGAGAACAAATATAGAGACCCACAGCCAAACAATATGCAGAGAGTGAAAGACCTTGGAACACTCAGCCCTAAATGTGATGTTTCTATCAAATCCCACTCCTCAGTATTTGAGGAATCTCATAGAAGAGGAAACAGAAAGAGTGTAAGAGCTAGAACAAATGGAAGAATCAGAAAACAAGGCCTTGTAAATCAATATAATTTAAGCTCATATGAACTCACAAAGACAGAGAAAGCATGCACAGGGCCTGCATGGGTCTCCACCAGGTATTCTGTTTGTACATTATGGCTTGCTGTTTAGTGTATTATGGGATTCGTGAATTTGTGATGTTAGGGGTCTATGGTTCTTGTGCCTACTCTTGGAATTTTTTCTTTATGTTTTTGGTCTTGTGTAATTCTAATGTGATGGATGATGTTTGTTTTATCTTATGTTATATTTTATTGTTTACCCCTTAGAAGCCCTTTTGCTTTTTAATGAGACACACAAAGGGAGTGGATGCAGACAAGAAGGGATTTGGATAGAATCTGGGAGGAGTACATGGAAAGGAAACATTAATTTGGATATACTATGTGAGAAAAATTATGCTGGTACTTATATGTGTGAGAGTACAGGTTTACCACAACTATTATGATGTTTTCTAGTTTTATTTATCTCCTTTAAAATTTCATAATTTCATTTTTATTGATGGCTAAATAAAATTTTACTGTGGGTATGTATCACATTTTCCTTATACTGCCATCTGTTGATAGGCATCTAGACTGTAAACAGAGATATAATGAAGATGGAAGCACAAGAATCTCTGTCAGGAGCTATTTGGACATATGCTTCCTAGAGATATCATTGGATCATATGGTAGTTTTATTTTTAGGTTTTGAAAAAACCAACACACTGATTTCCATTTGACTGCACCAGTGTACACTCTCATCAGGACTGGATAAGCATTTCCCTTCCTCCACTCCTCACTGGCATTTGTTGGCATTTGCTTTCTTTATGATATATGCTGACTGAGGGTAAGGTGAGATCTTCATTTCCTTTATTGTTAAGGATGCTGACCACATTTTCTTTTTTTTTATTGGATATTTTATTTACATTTTAGATGTAATCCCTTCCCCACCACCACCACCCAGGAATGTCCTATCCTATCTCCCCTCCTCCTACTTCTATGAGGATGTGCCCCCACACACCCAACCCACTCCCACCTCTCCGCCCTCGAATTCCCCCACACTCGGGCATCCAGCCTTCACGGGGACCAAGCATCTCCTCTCCCACCTATGCTCAACAAGACCATCCTCCCCTACATATACAGCTGGAGCCATGGGTCCCTCCCTATGTGCTCCTAGGCTGGAGGTTTAGACCCTGTTGACCACATATTAAAATGTTTATTATCCATTTGTATTTCGTCTTTTGAAAACTCTCTGTTCGGTTCCACTGATCCTTTTAAATTGGATCAGAGTTTTTCCATCAATTCTATCAGTTTTCTATTTCATGGATTTGATCATACTCACCTTCTTTTTCAACTCCTCTCAGAGATTTATCCTCTTCTGGTAAGACAGTAATTTTCACAGTAGTATTTCTTCCAAACTAATAACATGGGAGAATTTTCATCTTCTGGTATCTACTCCATTGTTCTCTTTTTTCACTGTTTCTTTCCTTCCTTCTTTCCTGGATTTATTTATTTATTTATTTATTTATCTCTCTTTCTTTCTCTTTCTTTTTCTCTTTTTTTCTTTTTCTTTGTTCTCTTTCTTGTCTTAAAGTTTTAATTGTAGAGGTCATTTACCTCCTTGGTTCAGTTTATACTAAGTTATTTTAAAAAGGACATTGTGAATGGATACTTTCCATGATTACTTGCTATTTTTTTCCAATATGTTTGTTACTGGTATATAGAAAGTGTGTTAAGTTTGTATACTGCCACTTTGATAAAAGACTATCAGTTCTAAACCTTTATGATGAAATCTTTAGGATATTTTATGTATAGAATCATGTCCACATATAGAAATACTTTGACTTCTTCCTGTCTGATTTTTATCCTATTTGCTTGTCTTGTTGATCTAATTAAGACTTCCAGTGCTGTATTAAGAAGAATGTGTTCTTCCTTATTTTAGTGCAAAACGTGTATTTTCTCCCACTTAATATAATATTGGATATAAATTTTTCACATCTATAATTTGCTATATTAATATGTGTTTCTTCTTTTTTCAAGATTTTTAACATTAATGGATGTTAGATTTTGCAGGAAAATCTTTTAACTTCAGTCAAGATTTAACTTCTGTTTTTGAGTCCATCTATGTAATTTGTAACACTTACTGGCTAATGCTTACTGAAACATACATGCATCTCTAGAATAAAGTGAACTCTACCATTGTTAATGATATTGAACTCTACCATTGTTAATGATATTCTATTTATTTTTGAGTTTATTTAGTAAGATTTAGTTAATTTTTTGTATCTATTTCTATGGAAATTGGATTTCATGTTCATATTTTTGTCCTTTTATCAGCTCTAGGAATCAGTATAATAGATTTTCAAAAAGAGTTTAGCTTGTTCCTTTCTTTTGTATTTTATGTCATTTGTACTAGTTCTTTGAATGTCTGATAAATTCACCAGTGTATCCATCTGGGTCTGGACATTTTAAAGTTGGAAGTTTTAAAATTACTGCTTTAACATTATTACTTAACATAAATCTGTTTAAATCACTTTATATCCTCTGTGTAAATTGGAAAGTCAAATTCATTTATAAATGTACTAATTTACTTTACATTCTCCAATCTTGTGAGATGCATCTTTTAAAAAGTAAGACTAAAAACAGTTTGGTTGAATTTCATTGGTATTGTACTCTTCTCTTTTCTGATTTCTTAAATTAGGTTCTCTCTCTCTCTCTCTCTCTCTCTCTCTCTCTCTCTCTCTCTCTCTCTTGTTTAGTTTAACCAAGGACTTACAACTTTTTTTGTTTACTATTTCAGAGTATTAAGTATTTGTTTTACTGATTCCTTGTAATTTTCATTGTTTCTTGTTGGGGTCCACACTAGCCCCACGTCGCAGCCCAGGCAAAATGTTGAGGCCTGGGCCGACCCACGTTTGGGCGGCTACTGTATCCCGGCCCAAGCTGCCACTCCGGTCTCCTGGTCGGGGTTCAGCAAGAGCGAGGGTGAGGGCAGACTCTACCTAATGTCTGATGTGTCTGATTCGTCTGATCTCAGTCTGATTCTGATCTGTTCTGTCTCTGCCTTTTATATGTCTCACTTCTAAGCCACGCCTCTAAGTTACACCTTTAATCATGCCCTTAGGTCTTGTCTCTAAATCTGATCTCTATACTTCTAAGTCATACTCTTAAGTCACACACCTTTAATCTCACACATCTTTAATCTCACACACCTTTAATCTCAAGGTATCTAAACCAAGATTATCGGAGTGTGCTCAGCTGTTGTAGGCTATTGTAATCCAAGTCACATGTCAGGGTATATGGCTCAAGATGGCTGCAAAGCTGATAGCTGCTTTCTGCTAAAAGTCGGCCCCCAACAGTTTCTTCTGCTGAGTCCTTCATAATTTCCTTTTATTGATTGACTCTTTGATAGCCTTCCAGTTTTGTTCAGTAGTGGCCTTTGTTGTCCCATTAAAGGCTAATTCCATTCAAACTCCCCTTTTTCCATGTATATGTTCATAATTTAGGAAGCTACTGAAGTAGTGGATTTCCATATGACTCTAAAGGTCTTGTAATGCTAGTTATTTCTCCCTGTACCAACTTTTTTTCATTAAGTCTTTGTAATTTTTTATATTTCACTAATTTCTAATCTGATCTTAGTGGTTTCTTTCCATTTACTGAATAGATGTTTAGCTTTTTCCACCCCTATTTCCAGGGTCCTTTGGTATATTTTAAAGTTGTTTATTTGAGAACTCTTTGGTTTCATTTTTATTATTACTTTTATTTTTTTTACAGTCCAGCCATTGCTGCTCCACCCAGGTCCCTCCTCCCACAGTTCCTCATCCCATTCCCCCTCCCTACTATCTCCAAGAAGATGTTTCCCCCCCACCCCCTGGCAGACCTCTCCACTCCTTTGGACCTCAAGTCTCTAGAGTACCTGGTCAGGCAGTCCTCTGCTATATATGTGCCAGGGGCCTCAGACCAGCTCATGTATGTTCCCTGGTTGGTGGTTCAGTGTCTGAGAGATCTCAGGGGTCTGAGTTCATTGAGATATCTGGTCTTCCTATGAGGTTGCCTTCCTCCTCAGCTTCTTCTAGCCTTTCCCTAATTCAACACCAAATTCAGTCTAATGGTTTGGTGTAAGTATCTGCTTCTGTCTCAGTCAGCTGCTTGTTGGGCCTTTTGAATGGCAGTCGTGCTAGTCTCCTGTCTATAAGCATACAATAGCATCAGTAGTAGTGTCAGTCCTTAGAGCCTCCTCCCCTTGAGATGTATCCCAAGTTGAGCTGGTCACTGGATCTTCTTTCCTTCAGTCTCTTCTCCATTTTTGTCCCTGCAGTTCTTTTAGACAGGAACAATTCTGAGTCAGAGTTTTTCACTGTAGGATGACAACCCCATCCCTCCACTTGATGTTCTGTCTTTCTATTAGAGGTGGATTCTAGGAGTTCCTATTGTTGGTATCAGGCTCTGAACCCAGTGACATCACATCTAGGTGACCCTCACATTGTTGCCAAGGCAATCGCCATACATTCCCAGAATCCACCTAGCTACCTTCCACCTTTACCTGGGAGAGGTTATGTCACCACCCACATAAAACAGGCAGAACCCCCCTGACCTCTCTCCCTTCTTTCTTTCTTCTTCCATCTTCTTTCTCTTCTTCTCCCCACCCCCATCTTTGCCCTTTCTCTTGAATAAACCACATTTGGAACTGTTTGGTCTGGTGTAGTCTGTTCTAAGCCACCCATGGACTTATTTCACGTGTGTATGTGTGTGTGTGTGTGAGTGTATCCCTCTTAGGACTGCTTTGATTCTATCCCATAAGTTTTGGCAAGCTTTATTTTTATTTGATTCTATGAATTTTTCTATTTTCTTTTAATTTCAAAGATCCATCCATCATTCACTGATGTTATTTCATCTCCATGGGTTTTTGTGCACTTTAAGATTTCTCTTCGAAACTGTTAGTCCAGTGTATAAGATAAGATGCAAGAACTATTTCATTTTTCTGTATTTACTGATGTTTACTTTGTGTTCTAATATAGGTTTTATATTGAAGGAAGTTCCATGGCTGCTGAGAAGAATATGTATTCTGCACTGCTTAGATGTAATATTCTATAGATGTTTGGTAAGTACATTTAATCTATGATAGCATTTAACTCATACATTCTTTGTTTACTCTTTTGTCTAATTGATCAGCCTAATAGTGAGAGTAGACTTTGATGTCACCTACTGTTAACTATATTAGAGTTTTGTTTTATGAAATTAGGTGCACCTGTGTTTCAGCATCTGTGTTCAGAATCTGATGGATTGTTCTCTTAATCACTATGAAGGAACTGACTATCTTTATTTTTTCTCATTACTTGTGGTTTGAAGTCTATTTTTGTTCGCTATTAGGAAAGCAATGTTTTTTTCCCCAAGTCAATTTGCTGGAAATTTCTATTTTCATCCTTTTCCCCTAAGGCAGTGTCTGTCCTTCGTGGTTATTTGCATTGCTTAGGGGCAGAAAAGGGATGGTTCCTGCCTTTTGATCCAATTTAATAGTCTACTAAAAGAATACTACTATGTTAGTAGTCTTGTAATTGGGAAGTTGAGACCAATAGTATTCAGAGCTATTATTTAAAGGTGTGTATTGATTCTTGTCATTTTGTTAATTTTGTTATATTTTCCTTTCTGATCTTGTCTATTTGGTGTTCTAAAATACCTACTGTATCTAGATTGGCATCCCCTGTCCTGACTCGGGGAAATTTTATGTTATGATTTTTTAGAAAAATGTTTCTGTGCCTTTAGTACTAGATTCTCTTTCTTCTTCCATAACCATTACCTGGGGCTTTCTTTTTTTTTCAGGGTGCCACATATACCATGGCTTCACCACTGGTTTATTTGCATTGATTTTATCTTTGTTCTTGTTTGATTGTTACAGTTTGTCTACATTGTCCTAAAGTATAGCTATTTTGTCCTCTTGATCCAGTCTACTAATGAGACTTTCCAAAGAACTTTGCATTTTATGGGCTGTGTTTTCCATTTCATGCATTTTATTTCTATACACATATACAAGTAATTTTATAGCTAAGAACTCATGTATCTTCACAAAACCCATGGGGTATACAGATTAGTTTTTCTTCAGTATTTCTCTTTGTTAAATTCAACTTTCATTTCTATTTTCCCTTCCTTATTTCATTGGTCTACTTGGCTTCTAGATCCAGAGATTATTTTCTTGTTTAAGTTTTTGGAACTTACATATAATCTTTCTTTTGAGTTCTTTGACTGGGATTTCATTCCATTCTCATTTGTTGCCATTACTATAGGAATAGTAATTTTTGGAGGATTTTTGTTACTCTTGTTTTTGTGTTTCTTAGGTGTTTTCTGTGTGGGACTTACGCATGCATCTATTATTTCTTTGCTTGGTTTATTTTTTCTTATGAGCCATATTCTTTCAAAATACAATCTTTATGCAGAATTTAGATGTGATAAAGTGAAGTGTATAGTTCAGAAAAAGAATTACTTGGTCCAAGAGCTAAAGTTGCCTGTTATAAAGTCTATTTTGTATCCTGAATAGAATACTAACTGGAGGAGAATGTAATGATACTTGAGATTACTACACCAACATACAGATAAATTGCTATACATCATGTGAAGAATATTCAGATTTTAGTAAAGATTAACAATGAAAATGGAAATAGGTTGAGTAAGGGTAAGGGCCAAGTATTAGATCAACTTTGTAAAGAAAATAAAATATTTTGATGGATACAGTAGTTAGGAGAGGAAATTTGGGAACTTGTTAGGCTATATAGATTTTTTTAATGGGCAGACCCAGGGTGACAGTTCTGCACCCATTTCCAGAACACCCAGAGGAGGCTGGACTCCTAGGAGCTCTAACACAACCAGGTACATAGGATAATAGGATCACAGGATCTCAGGAACTTGGTCACATCAGGATTTCAGGATCCCAGAAGCAACCTGAATCCCAGGAGCTCTTACACCCAGGTTCTCAGGATCACAGAATCACAGAGACTGCTGGACTCTCAGGAGTTCTGACACAAGCAAGATAACAGGACAGACAGGCTCCAGTCAGAGAAGTGAGTGAAGGTAGCACTAGAGATAACCAGATGGTGAAAAGCAAGCACAAAAATATAAGCAACAGAAACCAAGGTTACTTGGCATCATCAGAACCTAGTTCTCCCACCATTGCAAGTACTGAATACTCCATGACACTGGAAAATCAAGAGTCAGATTTAAAATCACGTCTTATTTTGATGATGGAAGGATTTAAGAAGGACATAACTTCCTCAAAAAAAAATACAGGAGAACACATGTAAACATGTAGAAGCCCTTAAAGAGGAAACACAAAAATCCCTTAAAGAATTACAAGAAAACACAAACAGATGAAGGAATTGAACAAAACCATCCGGGACATAAAAATGGAAATAGAAACAATAAAGAAATCACAGACAGAGACACAACCTTGGAGAGAGAAAACCTAGGAAAGAGATAAGGAGTCATAGATGCAAGCATCACCAACAGAATACAAGAGATAAAAAAGACACTCTCAGGTGCAGAAGATATCATAAAAAACATTGACACAATTGTCAAAGAAAATGCAAAATGCAAAAAGTTCTTAACACAAAATATCCAGGAAATCCAGGGCATAATAAGGAGACCAAACCTAAGGATAATAGGTATAGATGAGAGTGAAGATTCCAAAATTAAAGGGCCAATAAATATCTTCAACAAAATTATAGAAGAAAACTTCCCTAATCTAAAGAACAAAATGCCCACAAACATACAAGAAGCCTATAGAACACCAAATAGACTAGACCAGAAAAGAAATACCTCCCGTCACATAATAATCAAAACACCAAGTGCACAAAACAAAGAAAGAATATTAAATGCAGTAAGGGAGAAAGGCCAAGTAACATATAAAGGCAGACCTATCAGAATTATACCAGACTTCTCACCAGAGACTATAAAAGCCAGAAGATCCTGGACAGATGTCATACAGACCCTAAGAGAACACAAATGGCAGCCCAGACTATTATACCCAGAAAAACTCCCAGTTACCATAGATGGAGAAACCAAGATAGTTCATGGCAAAACAAAATTTACACAATATCTTTCCACAAATCCAGTTCTACAAAGGATAATAGAGGGAAAACTCTAATACAAGGAAGGAAATCATACCCTAGAAAAACCAAGAAAGTAATCTTCCTCCAATAAACCAAAAGGAAGATAGCCACAGAAACATAACTCCAACTCTAATAACAAAAATAACAGGAAGCAACAATCACTGTTCCTTAATATCTCTTAACATCAATGGACTCAATTCCCCAATAAAAAGACATAGACTAACAGACTGGATATATAAACAGGACCCAGCATTTTGCTGCATACAGGAAATGCACCTCAGTGACAAAGACAGGCACTACCTCAGAGTAAAGGGCTCGAAAACAATTTTTCAAGCAAATGGTCCCAAGAAAGAAGCTGGAGTAGCCATTATAATATCGAATAAAATTGACTTTCAACCAAAAGTTATCAAGAAAGATACGGATAGATACTTCATACACGTCAAAGGAAAAATCAACCAAGATTAAATCTTAATTCTTATCATCTATGCTCCAAATGCAAGGGCATTCATAAAAGAAACTTTACTAAAGCTCAAAGCAGACACTGCATCTTACACAATAATAGTGGGAGACTTCAATACCCCAGTCTCATCAATGGACAGCTCATGGAAACAGAAAGTAACAGAGACACAGTAAAACTAAGAGAAGTTATGAACCAAATGGATTTAGCAGATATCTATAGAACATTTCATTCAAAAAACAAAAGAATATTACTTCTTCTCAGCACCTCATGCTACCTTCTCTAAAATAGACCATATAATTGGCCACAAAACAGGCCTGACAGATACAAGAAGTTTTCTTTAGTAAATGCCCAATTGAACTGGGGCCTCAGTGCCCTAGACAAAGATGGGTAGAAAGAATAGCACAAAGAAAATAGCATTTGTAAATGCCCCAAAGCTCACTAAAACAAGCTTGTTTTAAGAAGAAATTAAAACAATTCCTAAAATGAGGATTACAATAATAAAACATTTTACGATTGTTAATATTTGAGATCAGTATGATTATTTATTTTTAGTATGTCTTTTGGATACCTGCAACAAATTCCTTTGTAGACCAGGCAACACAATTTTGTCCACTTTTGAACAGGAGGATGGGTGAGAAATGTTGAAGTTTTCAGATTATAAATAGTTCATAAAATTCAGGCTCTGATTTCATAGCACATAAAAAGCATACATGTTAAGTACTTATCCCCCATATTTTCTCTCCCTTTTTTTATTTGGGTTAACCCCTTCTCTCCTTCCAGTTTCCTTTCTATTTTCATGGTAACTTACTAAGATTAACTAAGGTTGTTTGCATGAACAAAGGCCTGTAATTATTTACTGGAGTTTGAACAGTGTACTATTTGCTATACTACTAAGAAAAATTATGCTACAGTTATGCTATAGGTTTGTTCATTCATAACACAGCCTTCAGTGCATCTTTTTTTAAATTATAAATATTTTTGGCATGCACTAATTGTGTATACTTATGGGGTACAATGCTTATGTGATACATGTAAATTCTGTGTAATTATCAAATGAGGAAAACAATATCCATTGTTTTTTCGTGGGTTCCTTGCAACTGGAGTTACAGGCAGTTGTAAAGCTGCTGTGTGGGTGTTGAGAATTGAACCCAGGTCTTCTAGAAGAGCATTCAGTACTCGTAACCACTGGTCCATCTTTCCAAACCCCCTACTTTGAAGTTTTGGAGACCTCTATAATATGATCCCCAAGTCATACTAATTTATATGGCCACAAACAGTATGCAAATGTTTCTTTTCTTTATATCCACCTCAACAGTTATCTTTTGACTTTTGATAAAAATTAATCAACTGATAAAATGTAATATCTCATTGTGGTTTAGATTTGCATTTCCATGATGCCAAGTGATGTTCAATATATTCTCTTGTACCTGTTGTGTATTTGCCTTCTTTTGAAGAAAATATTGAAAAATTTCACAAATTTTCAATTAGATGTTTACGCCACTGAGTTGATCAAGCTCCTCCGGTACTATGAATATAGATATGGCTTGCAATTCTTTTTCTCCATCGCACTCCTCAACTCTACTGACTATTTTTTTTGTTTGTTGTTTATAGAAGCTTTGGGTGGCTGATTATGTGACATAATTATTAATTTCCCAGTTATTTTAGCATATAAGCTACATTTAATGAAACATCTAATATTCCTGTGAGTAAGTCTTACTGTCTAGTTTCTCTCATTCCTGCAAATCTGGAGCTGTAAGTTTTAGATGTCGTGACTCATCGTTGTGTAGGCACTGAGTGCTTTATATACTCCTTGCTCCTGCCTTTACTGCTCTTTCTTTGGCATTTATAGTATATATTATATTTATTTTCCTTCAACTAAGCCCTTTGAATTTGAACTTTATCTAGTGAGCCCACCTTCAGGAAATCTCTCATGCCCCTATACCTGGACAGGTGTGCTTTTTCTATTGCTTATAAGTCTTGAAGTTTTTATCTCAAGCCTGTCATTAATAACTTTGTATTGAAATAATCTATTTGCTGGGTGGTGGTGGTGCACGCCTTTAATCCCAGCACTTGGGAGGCAGAGGCAGGCGGATTTCTGAGTTTGAGGCCAGCCTGGTCTACAGAGTGAGTTCCAGGACAGCCAGGACTACACAGAGTAACCCTGTCTCGAAAAACCAAAAAAAAAAAAAAAAAAAAAAAAAAAAAAAAAAAAAAAAAAAAGAAAGAAAGAAAGAAAGAAAGAAAAAGAAATAATCTGTTCATGCCTCCCACTTTGTAAATATTGTAAATAGTCTATGAGGTCCTGGAGAGCAGAGTTTAGGTCTCATCACATTTTGTACCCCAGTTCCTAGTACTTGCCTGGCACAGAGTACTTTGCTCAGTAAATGCATGTTGAATTGAACTAGCCAGTTCAAAACTTTTGGTAGCCTATAAAGGTTTCTGGGACTCCTTGAAATGCATTCAGGTTTCTAATGCCCCAGAGCCAAGAACTAATGTCAATATAAGACTGTAAGAATTGCTCAAGGAGCTTCTGAAAAAGCAAATCACTTTATTAGTGTAAACTGGTTCCAGTGAAAATCAGGTTTGCAGACTGACACAGCTAAAAGACAGGAGCTGAAGAAGTACATTCTCACCCTTGTCGTTTGCCCTCTTACTCATTTTCTTGGGTGACAGCCTGTCCAGGAGGCAGGCCATGGAGTTGAATGGATAGGTTCCCAGTCACAGACTTGGGCTGAGCTTGGAATTCCAAGCCAAGCTCAAGTTGTCTTCCTTTGGTTCAGCTCCCTGCTCTCACAGTGCTGCTACATTCTTGGCAGGGTGTAGTTATACCTGGTGTGGAATTAAAAACACAGGTGCTTTAATTCCTTTTAAAGGGAGGATGTGGAATCTTTTCAGAAGTTCAACAGAAAAGAATTGATGTTTTTGTTTCTCCACACTCTGCTTGGGCATTTATGGCACCAGAATAATGGATAGAAAATTGTATCAAAATAAGTTATCGTTCCTTGTGAAACTAATATTAGTGTTTCTTTATTTGTTCTTTTAAAAATTCAGTTTGATAGGTTTCTGTGCATAATGACATTTAAAGCTAATCCCAGATAGAGCATTGTTGACTCTGCTACTCTTAATAGTATGAAGTGCTTCCTTGCTAAGACTTATTCCAGAGCATTTTGTGGACATGGAGCCTGGAAGGCAGGGGATACTGAAGGCTAGAGAGATGAAGCAATAATAACTGTTCTTCTGAAGTAATCCATACTGGAACTGGGGAAAATCCCATTAGATATTTCAGCCTCTTTATTTGACCTTTGTTATTTCACTCTAAGAAAACTATGGTCACTCAAACCACCACAATAAGTCAAAGGCTTATTTGTTTAATAATTCATTTAATTTGTTTTATATTGTTTAATATTGGCAGTAGACAAGAAAGCCTAGACCTCAAAATTCCATGATCTATCTAGGTATAGTGTTTTTTTTTTTCTACACAATAATGATTTTGTCTTCAAAGTATTTTAATAAATATTAACCAGTGAAGACTTTGAGCTAATAATGTGGTTAGAAAGCAGCAGTCATGCATTGATCTGTGGAGTAAGTATTCAGGCATAGAGCCTAGGTTGTTAAATTTGACTAAAAGACAGTCAGGACTTTGTCGTGGGAAGTCAAGGAAGATCACAGAAATAGAATTCTTGTAAAAGATTGATAAAGGTCAAAGATAATTCCTGCCCTTTGGCAGTTATAATTCACTAAAGTCCTCTAGTAGTTTTTTTAGTATCACTGGTTAACTTTTCCTTTTCTGCATCACTCTAAAAGTTGTTGTCATCAAAGCAGGAATTAAGCTTTGTTTTCCAACCAAGGGCCAGTTTGAGTTTAAAAATCAGCAGTGAGGGATGGATGGTCTCTGCTTAAATAAGAAGCATGTGACTTATACAGTTAAATGAGCACCACTACTAGGACTTAATCTCCATTGTTGTGGTCCACTATACTTATCAAAAAATGCAATCATTTTAAATCAGGACTCCCACATTGTCATTTGAAGTAGACTCTATGCAACAAACATAGCTATTACTGGCAGATTTATATTGTCCTCAACAATTCTCAATTTTGCATTTACAAAAAACATAAGATGTCAATTTTGAGACCATCTAGAATGGAAAACCACATACGAAGACTTTACAAATCAGAAACAATTCTCCCAGAGAGTGCAACTCAGAGAGAACAAGCGGTGGTAATTTCAATTTAGGCACAACTTTGGGAAGCTATGGCAAGGATACGAAGATTTGTAAAAACAAAAGCAAACTACCACAATGCCTCATATTTACCCTCGTGCCATTCCCGTTTTGAACTACTCAGGGTACATTTTGAAACAAGATGAGATAGCTAAAAGCCAAGTTCCTGGGCACCTCTAAGCCAGTGAAAAAGACACATGGCCATCTCCTTTGTAATGTGATTGGTGGGAACATTTCTAGAAAGTGGTCCTGCCAAGGCTTTGGGGTGATACAAGAGGCAGAACCCAATCCAACTCACTTTTTTTTCACAGCTGTCTTGGCTCCCGACAGCTGCAAAGATTTGTTTTTGTGAAGTACGCAGTTCTGATTTCAGACAGGCTTTAGGAGAAACAGCCCTGTGAAGCCAATTGCATAGTATTTAGTTCCTGACCACAGGCCTCCTTGATGGCTCATAGTTCTTCATCAGACAACATTCATTCTAAACTTGACAATTAGGCTCATGTTGCTTGGCCTTTTCTCCAAAGTAACAAAACAGCAGCAGGCAAGGCATAATTACCCACTGTTGGGGTTTGAGGCATTATTTCCTTGGAGTGGGCTATACAGGCTTTAAAGGCTTTTTATTTGTGAAGGGGAGGAGCTTCAGACAGTGTTTTCACAGCTTTCTGTTTTTAATAGCTTTAATTTGCAGTTTTTGCATTTGTATAGTTGCTACAGATTAATCTTGTGGCATTTTTGCCCGTATTGCTCTGGTACTAGCTTTAGAAAATAATTAAAAGGAGACAGCATAACCTGGTTAGGGAGGTGCTTGAATCTACATCAATGTTTTTACTATTTGGTTTCCAAGTAACATATCCATCATAATAGGAAATCTTGTCTATGTTTTGGATTCTGAGATAGTGTTGATATAGGGTATGATGATGGGAGAAGCTTTATGAAAGACAAAGGAGAAACAGAAGATCAGAGATGTATTTGGCCTATGCTCTTTAATAATCCTATGATTCTTCTTAGATCCTCAATTTTTTCTGTCAAGGGGGAATCATACCTCATGAGGTATTGTTTGTTTCTCTTTCTGTTTTTGCTTTAACAGCTATTGATGAAATCACGCATGGCCCTTAATTTCTCTGATAAAAATTTATACCTCTTTGCAACATGATACTAACTTAGAAATAAGCAGCCTTAAGGCTCATAGGCCATAAGCAGAAAGAGTTTAAGAGTCACAGAAATAAGCACTTTCCTTCAGTGGAAGGGATCCTAGAAACTTTATGGAGCATAGTGGTATAACACAGAAAAGTTGTCAAAATTGTTATCATATACTCATTAAACAGTTGCAGATTTCATTATGATGTTTTCATACATTCCCATAATGAACTGTCATAGTATTTACAGCATCTATTTTTGCTGATTTTTCACTTCCACATCACTAATTATCTTCCATTCTGCCCAGATCATTATTAAGCATGGTAAGTGAATCTCAACCTTATTGTTGATGGTAAAGCTTTTAGCAAAAATGAATTTCTATTTTTTTTCATTATAGGTATGACATACATCGGACGTATTTTTTCTTTGACTTTTGAGATTATAATAGAATTACATCATTTCTCCCTTCCCTTTCTTCTCTTAAAATCTCGAATATACCACTCATTGCTGTATTTCAAATATATGGCCTCTTTTTTCATTAATTGTTATTGCATTCATATGTGTATATGTTTATACATATATATTTCTAAATACATAAGTACAACCTGCTCAGCCTGTATAATGTTACTTATATGTATGTTTTCAGGGCTGACAATTTAGTATTGGATAACCAATTGGTGTGTTCTTCTCTAGGGAAAACTAATTTTCCCACTCTAAGCATTAATTTTCTTTTGAGAATTACACACATGAATGAGTTCATAGTATTATATAATTTCTACTCCTTTATCTCCCTCATTCAACTCCAGTCTGCCCTTACTTTCTCTCAGATTCCCAAACCCTTCTTCTATAATCATTATTGTTTCACACAGACACAAATGCACACACACACACACACACACACACACACACTCACTCACTCACTTTACAAAACCAATTTTATTTTGCTCATATGTGGATAAATTTACAGTTGCCACTTGGGGTCAGATAACTCATCAAGGGTTTGATCTTTGGAGAAAATAGATTTTGCCTTTCCCCTGCAGGCATTGACTGTATGTAGTTCATCTTAGGGTAGGATATTGTGTAATTTCCCTATCCCCATTGGTGTGTCAACTGCTGTGGTCATTGTGCAGGTTTTGTTTAGGCAACACTTGTTAAGACTTCACAGGTACAAATTTCTAGTCCTTTGTTTCTTACAATTTTTCCACTCTTTCTTCTCTAGTGTTTCCTCAGTCTTAGGTGTAGGTTTTGAGTAATAAATGTGCTAATTGATACTAGGTATCCCAATGCCACATAAGAGAAAAAATATGATAATTGTGTTTACCTAGAGGGAGTGAGCTTGGGAAAATGGAGCTGATAAGTGAGGTGGACTAAAGTCTCATGTAGTAGCCAACTTTACTCAGAGCATCAGACAATTTATACTCTTTGGATTAAGAAGAGTCACATGAGTAAAATGTCACAAAGGTAAACTGCAAATGGCTGGAAGCCACACATGGCAGGCAAGTTGCACACAGCATAGAAGCTACATAGGGCAAAAGCAAGTTTTTCCATAGAGGCATATATACAAATAACAATAGCCAGTTATAATGAATAATCTGAAGAAACTCACTCCTATCCACTATATCTGGGAGGATCAAGAAGACACATTACAAGAGCAATTCTGTGTTCTGAAGAAACAGAGGGCACAAGAGTCTCCTTTTCTTACAAGTACTCAGAATTCTTCTCATACAACTTTACAGGACTCCACTGTTTTAGTGTTCTAACATTTTTTTTTTTAGTTTCTTTTCCCAACCTAATGATCCATAGTTCCATCATGTACTCAGGCTAATGTAGTTGAGAACTGTGGAAAAATTAGAATAATGTAAATGAAGACATCAAGTTATAATATTAATACATGTGAATAAAAGCATATATATGATAATTTCTTAGAATTAAAGGAGGATCTAGACAGATTTAGATAATATTATTAAGGATATTTTCTTATTAGATTGAGGATTTTTTTATTAGTATACATTAACATTTTAAAATAATAAATTGTTTTTGGAAAAATGAAAGTAGAACCTACTTTTGCCATTTACCTAAACCAATGCAATTTCATAATTCTTAACTGTGTTCTAAACATATATTTTGATAACTATAGTGATAACTGTCTTCAGCCCATCAAACACAGAAGACAGATGTTGTTACATATCCACAGTTTGTCAAAATACACAGAATAAGGGTCTGGGATGTCCAATCCTAAGAGATACAACACAATGTTTATGCATAACATTTAGGGAAATTGCAGAGTGTGGGATGGAAGGATTGTAAGAGGTAGAAGTCCAAGATTCCTACTGCTACACACTGTTCCCTAAACGTTACAAGGAAAATATACACATGAAATTTCATTAATAGTTTATCCTGGAAATGCTACTGGATATATGTAAATTTGAGCCAGCTAAATGGACTAAGTAGGTTGTATACACATGTGAGCCTATATATATCCAGACATATAAATGTATAGACTAAATAGATTCCAAATGGATAAAATATCTCAATGTGATTACACCTGAAACTGCTAGATGTAATCATAGGTAGTACTCTTCCAAATATGGATGTAGGAAATAATTTTTTGTGTAAGACCATGTTTGCCTAGAAACTGTGCTCCACAATTTACAAATCGATCCTTATTGAACAATATTCTTCTGTACAGTAAAAGGAAACAATAAAGTAAAAATGATACCCATGGAGTTTGAGAAGATCTTTACCAGTTATACATTTGATAGAAGATTAATATCCAAAAATAGAAAGAACTCAAAAAATAAGACTCAAACAAAAAACAAAAACAAAGAACTTTGGCTATGGATCCGAACAAAGACTTCTCAAAATAAGAAATAAAGATATGTAAGAAATATCTCAAAAATGCAATTATGGAAGTGAAAATTTAAAATATTTTCAAAATTACACCTTGCTCTAGTCAGAATGTATAAGATCAGGAAAACAGTTGATAACTCGTGCTTGAGAAGAAACGATGAAAAGGAAACACTTATTCATTCTGGTGGTACTGAAAACTCATATAGCCACTATGGAAATCACTGTGAAAGTTTTTTAAAAGGCTAAAAATAATCTACCCTACAATACATCTATTGTCTAGAAACTGCTCAACAATTTACAAATCGATCCTTATTGAACAAAAAATCTTCTGTATAGTAAAGGAAACAATAAAGCACACTATTGGATATACCAAAAGTCTCTATATCATTCCAGAGAGGCACTAAATTATCTTTGTTCACTGATGTTCTATTCGAAGTAGCCAGGAAATGCTTGTTTTGTTTTCTAAAAGGAGAGGAAAGGTATGGAGTTGGGTTGATGGGGAGGTGGGGATCTAGGAGTTGGGAGAAGGAAAAGCATGATCAGACCATATAGTATGAAAACATTATTTTCAATTAAAAATAGTCAGGATATGGAAACATGCTTTATACCTGTCAACTGATGAATTATTAGCAAAAGTATAGTGCATTTTTATACAATGGAATATTAATCTAACTGTTTAGAGGAATAAATTATGAAAATTACAGGTAAATGAATATAACTAGAAAATTTTATATGGAGGAGATCCAGACCCAGAAAAACAAAGGCTACATATTCTCCTCATCTATGAATACTTGTTTCAAATATTGGGATGTGAGTATCTATTCTGGAGTAAAGAGAGGAATGGAGATGGTTAGAGGGAATAGCAGGAAACCAATGCTTTGAGAGTTGAAATAGGGAAAGGAGAGGGGTTGCATCTGGGGAGGGAGGGGGAGTTCAATACAGAGGGAGAGGAATATATAACAAGGAAGTCCTAAAAAGCACATGGAATTATTATTTTATATTTTCCTAAAATTACATATAATATACATTACTTATATAGTTTATATGAAGTTATGCCACTTAGGAACCTAAGATTCATAGAGTATTTAACAAGACCCCCAGTGCCAGGCAAGAGAGACCTTCCCTCCATTTTTTTTAGGTTGGGGGAGTCAAAGAGACTCTCAAGATAGTTTAAGCTATTTGCATTGTCTTTGATTCATTCTCTCCAGAGAAGTTGAAGGGAAAACCTTATGACTGAAGATATCAAACACTACCAACACAGGACTTGGAGGAATTGAGTTGGAGTTTACCCAAAAGCATGTTACCAGAGGACTAGCTTTCATTGTATCTAAAGGTGCTATGGATAAAAGCTGCCAAAGGAGAAAAGCATTCAATACCCCTATGCAACTGTAACATCTGTGAGCTACAGCAATGACCAGCATGTCAAGAAAGCCTCAAAGGTGCATTTATGGCACTTATATATTAAGGGCAACTGACAACCATCTTATCAGCCTTTTGGCATGCTCATCTGAAGGGTTCATGCTTGATACTGTAAATCTAGCTAACATGGCGAGTGTGCCCATGGAACCAAGAGGAGAAACCTACTACTGCCAATTTTCTCAACCAGCATAATTCCACTTACATTCTAAATACACATTGTTATATTCACAGATAAGTGTAACTCTCATCCCTCATCAAAGAAGCCTGTCTTTGCCACAAATGAAGACTATTATAGAAATCCACTACTGGTCAAAATGTAGAGAATAACGGAATGTGGGTGGCCCAGCCCCAACTGATACATCTACAACACAACCCCTAAACTCAAGGTTCAGGAAACAGTAGCTTGTTTTTGCTACTTTGTGGGTTCTTCTGTTTCCCACCCGTCTTCCTCCCCTCCCCCCATTTCAGCCCAACTAGATAGGAGACAAAGAAAATAATAGACGGGAAAGAGATCACTGAATCTAACTTATTTCCTTTTGTTTCTTCCTTTTGACCACAGCTACTTAAAAACTCCAACCATCCCATAAACGACCCACAACTACCTACCATGCTTATCAGGGTCCTAGTATTTATGTAACCTCTGAAAAGTTCCCAGAACACCCTCTTCTGGCCTTATCAAGGGCAAGATATGCAAGTAGCACATAGACAGACATACATGGAAAAAATAAAAATTTAAAGCAGAGAGTGTTTCAAAAACATCACACAGGCACAGAGATTATCTGCAGCTGGAAAAACCAAGCTTCTGCTAGAGCATGAGGCAAATTATAGTCAGGTGCTATGGACAGTCCAAAGCAGTCCCATATCCCCTTACCTTGGAATAACATGAAAGCCCATTCTTATAATATTCGTGTGTTTTATAAAGAAACCACAATTCCAAAATTTTCAAAAATGCTGCTACAGGAAACAATCATAGAAGATAATGATGAAAGACTGTAAGAATGAGAGGTCCATGGTGACTTCTACATGATTGTCTTCTATGTAAGACTGGAAAGCTGTCTCTGTGATATTTCAACAATATGGTAACTTATATGCTGGAAGACTAGTGATTAAGAAGAGCACTGGCTATACCGTCAGAGGATGAGAGCTTGAATCCAAGCACCCACAACACAATTCACTATCATCTGTAACTGAATTTCCAGTGATTTGACACCCTCTCCTGGCCTCAGTCAGCAAGGACCAACCAGGATTGCAAGTAGCACATAGACCTACACAGAAAAAAATTTAGAAATTTAAAGGAGAGACTGATTTAAAAATATAATAACCATGGAAGACCAGAATAATGATAACACCAGTTTACATGACAGCATGAAGGGGAAAAATATTCACAAATCCCCACCCTGAGTGAAGAAGAGAAATAAATGATCAATGACTACTGAGAGATAGAATTTGTCTTCCCTTGGATAGGCCACCTAGTATTCTATCCAATTCTAAGTGATCTCAGAACTCTGATTTTATATATATATTCAAGGTTATCAAAGTATATTGCATATACACATACTTACGAAATAAAATCAATAAGAATTCAATTTCAAGAATCAACTTTGTCAATATAATATGAAAATAGCTAGAAATGAAGAAATGAACATTGTTTTACTCCAATGAAACTGTGTACTAAGACAGATTATATCTTCAGGTGATCAGATCTAGAAATAGTTAAAAATAAATTCCTATAAATAGAATCATTTGTGGTATTTTTCAATGTTTATGAATTCTATATGAATGCCTTTAAGTTTTAAATTCTTAAAAGGGTAAACTGGAAGTGTAAATTTCATACCTCAGTATAATAATATTTACTGTAAAACATTGACTCAACATTATACATGAAAGTCTTTTCCTCTAGTATCAGGAACAAGACACAGCTGCCCAGTCTAATAATTCCCATTCAATATAGTGTTTGAAATCTTAGAGGAAGAAGGACACATAAAGAAATAAAAGAGACACAGATAAGAAAAGAAGTCAAGTCTCTATAAATTGGCTAAGTTTTAGAAACTATGATTTGTGCTTCCCACAATTATAGTTAACTCAGTCATTCTGGATTTCTGATGGGGTTGAAAACATATAGCTATTGACCTTAAGAGAAAAGATTTGAGTGGATGGTCGTCAGCTGACATTCATCCTAAAGCCAGGTTCAGAACTAAATGTTCTAGTTAGAATAGATGACAGAGGAGCTGGTTAGTCAACGAAAGGATGGACTGTACCTCACTGGTACAAATTGGCATAATTATGCTCTAATTGTATTTTGAGAGAAAAGTTTCATTTTAACAGGAAGGGTGATGTGTAGGAGGAGCTAAGGTAGGAGGAGTACTGAGAGGAAGAAAAGGAGTAAGAAGAGGAGAAGAAGAAGGAGAGGAGAAGCTAGGTGATGAAAGAGAGAAAGGGGGGGGGGAACAGGGAGGCAGATATTCATGTATCTCCACCAGTCAAAGATAGTTGATATATCTAGGTTGGGTAGTGGGTTACACCTCTGATTGAACAATTCCAAACTTATAAAGCCTATGATTAACATTCTTTTAAAAAATGTATAAATGCAAAAAGGAAAAGGGGGCATGGGATATGGGTTTCCTAAGGGGGGTGGGGGGAATGGGGGTAGGGGATGCCATCTGAAGTGTAAATAAAATATCTAATAAAAAAAGTTAAAAAAAAAAAGAAGTCAAATTATTTCTACTTATACTTGCTAAAATCTTATCCTTAAAAGGCCTTAGAAAGTCTATCTGAAGTACTGTTATATCAGATAAACAATTTAGCAAAGTTAAAAGCTACAGGATAAATATATAATAAAATCACTAACTTTTGATTAAAGTTTTTACATTTATTTATTTGTGTTTGGGAGCAGGACATATATGCACATGTGGCTCATGGATTGGCAGGATTAATATAGTAAAAATGGCCATCTTGTCGAAAGCAATCTATAGATTCAATGCAATCCCCATCAAAATTACAACTCAATTCTTCATAGAATTAGAAAGAACAATTTGCAAATTCATTTGAAAAAACACAAAACCCAGGATAGTGAAAACTATTTTCAATAATAAAAGATCTTCTGGAGGAATTACCATCCCTGATCTCAAGCTGTATTACAGAGCAATATTGATAAAAAAATCTGTATAGTATTGGTACAGTGACTGGCAGGAAGATCAACGAAATAGAAATGAAGACCCAGAAATGAACCCATACACCTATGGTCACTTGATCTTTGACAAAGGAGCTAAAACCATCCAGTGGAAAAGAGACAGCATTTTCAACAAATGGTACTGGTTCAACTGGCAGTCAGCATGTAGAAGAATGCAAAGTGATTCCTTCTCATCTCCCTGTACAAAGCTCAAGTCAAAGTGAATCCAGGACTTCCACAGAAAAATAAATACAATGAAACTAATAGAAGAGAAAATGGAGAAGAGCCTTGAACACATGAGCACAGGAGAAAATTTCCTGAATAGAAAACCAATGGCTTATCCTCTAAGATCAATAATTGACAAATGGGACCTCAAAAATTTGCAAAGCTTCTGTAAGGCAAAGGACACTGTCAATAGGACAAAATGGCAACCAACAGATTGGGAAAAGATCTTTACCAACGCTACATCCAATAGAGGGCTAATATCCAATATATACAAAGAACTCAAGAAGTTAGACTCCAGAGAACAAAACAAACCCTTTTAAAAATTGGGTACAGAGCTAAACAAATAATTCTCAACTGAGGAAACTCGAATGGCCAAGAAGCACCTAAAGAAATGTTCAGCATCCTTAGTCATTGGGGCAATGCAAATCAAAATGACCCTGAGATACCACCTCACACCAGTCAGAATGGCTAAGATCAAAAACTCAGGTGATAGTAGATGCTGGCGAGGATGCGGACAAAGAGGAACACTCCTCCATTGTTGGTGGGATTGCAAGCTGGTACAACCACTCTGGAAATCAGTCTGGTGGTTCCTCAGAAAATTGGACATAGCATTACCTGAGGATCCAGCTATACCACTCCTGGACATATACCCAGAAGATGCTCCAACATATAATAAGGACATATGCTCCACTATGTTCATAGCAGCCTTATTTATAACAACCAGAAGCTGGAAAGAACCAAGATGTCCCTCAACAGAGGAATGGATACAAAAAATGTGGTACATTTACACATTGGAGTATTACTCGCTATTAAAAATAATGAATTCGAGAAATTTTTAGGTAAATGGATGGATCTAGAAATTAAAATCCTGAGTGAGTTAACCCAAACACAAAAGAACACACATGGTATTTACTCACTGTTTAAGTGGATGTTAGCCCTAAAGCTTGGAATATCAAAGACTCAACCCACAGATCACATGAAGCTCATGAAGAAGGAAGACCAAGAGGGGATGCCTCAGTTCTACTTAGAACAAGTAACAAAAATACTCAAGGGAACAAATATGGAAACAAAACATGAGACAGAAACTGAAGGAGGGGCCATCTGGAGACCATTCCACCTGGGTATCCATCCCATGTACAGTCACCTAAGCTAGACATTGATGTGGATGGCTGGAAGCACATGCTGTGAAGAACATTATATAGCTGTCTCCTTAGAGGTCTGCCAGAGACCGACACATTCAGAGGCATATGCTCACAGCTAACCACTGATATGATCAAGGGTTTCCCAATGGAGAAATTAGAGAGAAGACTGAAGGAGCAGAAAGGGTTTGTGACCCCAGGAGGAAAGCAACAATACCAAACAACCAGAGCCCCCCAGGGTCTAAACCACCAGCCTGGGAGCACATAGGGAGGGACCCATGACTCCAGTGGTATATGTAGGAGAGGATGGCCTTGTTGGGCATAGGTGGGAGAGAAGATTCTTGGTCCCATAAAAAACAAACAGAGAGTGGGGGGGAATGTGATGGTGGGGAGGGGGTAGTAGAGGTGGGGGGTAGGTAGGGGCACAACCTCATAGAAGCATGAGGGGGGGATAAGATAGGAGGGTTCTGGGTGGTGGGAGGAAGTGGGGTAAGGGGATAAAATCTGAAATGTTAATATTATACCCAATTTTAAAAAAAGATGAAAAAAGGAAAAAAAAAAGAAAGAAAAAGAAAAGAAAAAAGGAGATTTAATAACACAAATGAAAAGATTTAGAAATTTAGGAGTCAGTTTATGTTAATGGAAACAGCATCATAGAAACAGGAAAATCACACCCTCATAGAAGCACAAGGAGGGGAGATGGGATAAGCGGTTCCTGGGTGGTGGCAGGAATGGGATAAGGGGATAAAATTTGAAATGTAAATATTATAACCAATTTAAAAAGGGGAAAAAAGAAAAGTGGTTAGAACCAACATCTTTAATAAAATGTCAGCCCTCTTAAAAAATTATCTTGATACTAAAACTTGTTTTGAGAATTGTATATTGCAGAATACACAGCCTTGGTGTATCTACTCATCAAGCAAACTGAGCAGAACTGCTCAAACCTCTGATGTCCTGGAATTTCATGTGGATGCAGTGAAGACACAGCATCAGAGGCTTATCAATTTACTCTTCCCCCCACCCCTCTTCTAATATCTCAATGCCTGTAATCAGCTTGAAGAAGTCAATTAAGAGTCAGTGCTCCTATTCCCTGGGATTGGGGACTAAAGTGGTTAATATTGGGCTGTCTTTCTAGGGGAAAGTAGTGGTTTTGTTGGAACAGGGAGGATTAGCTAGGATTTATTGGATAGCTATAACCTATTGGTAGAAATCTGTATAATTATTATCAAGATGAAGTTATAATTTCATAAATGGCACAAAATTTACTTTGATTTCAAATTTAAGGTTTTTATTGGTACAAGCTTCTTATTGATATGAAAGTGAGATGAATATTGATATTCTCATGGGCATTGTGCCTGTATAACACATTTAGAAATACAAGGCTTAGACCCAGTCCTTCTTTAACTTTTTTAACTGATTTGAGATGGCTAGCCTGTGAATTAAGGGACTATAGCAAATTCATGGCTTTGAGTTTATTGTTAGGGTGTTTTCTATATTTTATTTAAGAATAGCTGAGAGGAGTTAACAGACAACAATCCAGATTACCTTACATGGATAGTTGGTTTTCAAAATGTCAGAAGTTCATAGAATTGACGTTACAAACATTTCTATATTAATGTTCATTTTGATTAGAGACCTGTCTGCTCCTGACAGCTTCCTGTCTTGGATTCTAAGAAGAAATTGAGCATCTTTGGAGTTACTCCAGTTGTAGTGAAACAGCCACTAGGCAAGAATTGCCTCTTTCCTTCTACAGACTAATTACATTGGATGGAGTCTTATGAAAGAGTTAGGATAGGAACTCCACAGGAAGATCAACAGAGTCTTATAAGCTCCCAGAGATTGAACTTCCAACAAAATCAAGCATGGCCTGGACCTAGGCTCCCTGCATATATATAGCTGATGTGCAGCTTGGTCTTCACGTGTGTCCCTTCAAAATTAGAGTGTGGTCTGTCCCTAATGCTGTTGCATGTCTGTGGAATATGTTCTTGTCTTGTCTGACCTCAGTGGGAGAGGATGTGCCTAACTATGCAGAGACTTGATGAGCCAGGGTAGGGGGTGAATACCCATGGGGATTCATGCTCAGAGAAGTTGAGAGGGTATAAAAGAAGAATTGTGGGAGGGGAACAGCAGGAGGAGGAAACAGTGATTGGCAGTGAGGTGGGAGTTGGTGGGTAGGTGCTGGAGCACCCTCATAGAAGCAAGGGGAGGGGTATGGGTTAGGGTGTTGCAGAGGGAAAACTGGGAAAGTGGATAACATTTGAAATGTAAATAAATCAAATATCCAATAAAAAAGGAAAAGTAAATTAAAAAATTAAATAATTAATGGGAAAAAGAAACTCTAACAAAATAAGGAAAGTGGAACATTATTGATAAACTTATCAATAAAGCTTGTGAGTGAGATGATGAATTTTGGGTAGTAGAAAAATCACTGTCTACATGTGAAATAAAGATGGACAAGGGCATAAAAATTAGAAATGATTATAGCAATTGGGAAACTAGTAATATCGAAGTGAAAGATGTTGGTGACCGAAGCCAAAACCAATTAGTAGACATGAACAAGTAAGGATGGATCCAGGGAGCATTCAGGAAATCAAAAAAGCAGACAGAACTGAAGAACTCAGTAATGGATTGTGTTTGTGATTTTGAGTGATAAAAGGGAAAAAGATGAACTGAGGTTGTTATTTCAGGCCTATTAAGCTACCGAGTACATAGAGAGACGATTTATTGAAGAACAAAAACTGTGATGAAAGCAACTTACCATGAAGGAAATGGAGTGTTAAATTTGCTCAGTTCTAAATATATGTAAGATATCCTGCTACGTATTTTATATGAATTATTTTATTCAATAGTCGGTAGCCCTATGAGAAGTTCATCATAGTTTCACATTTTAAAAATCTGTCCAAGATCACATAGATAAGTGAATATAGTACTGAGAATCTAAACTAGGATTCTTCTGACCCATAAACCCATACCTACATCATATTTCTATATAGCTTTATAGAATAACTTGGAATAGCCTACTAACTCTCTGGCATTGAACACCTGAATTTTGTATTCCTCCACATCTAATTCAATGACCAAAATAAGACATTAAACATAAATTATCTTCCAATATTATTAAATAAACATGGTTTTGTAATGTGGTAAGGGTGTGAAACTTAAGGGTTCAACATGACTGATGACATCTCTATTTCTTTTCTTTCTTACCTATCAATGATAGCTACTTTCAAAATGTTTATGCGCCACACATATTCTGGCAAAGAGACTTTGTGCAATTTCCAGTTGTCAAAGGAAGTCTGGTGAATATATTTTGGGTGCCAAATTTTTAGAATTTCTAGGACATTTTGGTCATTTTGATAGTGTCTGGGGACACTGTGACTAAACATTTCAAATTAGGGCTGTTCTCTACCTTTCTGGCCAGTTGCTTTTCCTTTTCATACACATAATTGAAAAGTAGATGAACAATTTTTTTCTCATCCTAGATCTTAGAAAATATAAAGTAGAGCAAGGTTGGGAGCTCCTTAGACAGGTCATGTCAGTATGTTGTTAAAATATTCATCACTATTTTAAGTACCGACTCTTACTTCATTATGGATCATTGAAGTTTTCTCCTGTCGCATCTATCTAAAAAAATTAATAGCACAAGAGACCTTGCCAAAAGCCTTAATGTTCCCATATTCTATTATTCCATGTGGGTGTCTTGTTAATCATACAAACAAGCACAAGCTAAGATGATTTGTCATTGTGTGCTCAATGCATTTTGTCTCCAAGTTTATACATTCTATTTTTCAGAGTCTCCATAATTTGTATCTCTTCCCACCCTACATCAAAAGGTTCACTTGTGGCTGATGAAATATACTTTTAAACATTTTAGATAAGCCTTATTATGTTTAACAGTATTTAGCTTTCTAACTTTCATGCCATACCCCAGGACTACTTAATAGCTAGAAATTTGACCTTTATTCATAATTTTTTTTGCTAAGTGATTTTTCTGGTTTAGAAGCCTTGAACTCATTTAAGGCAATTATATCCTCTTTACAGTCTGTTCATGACATGAGTTGCAAATACGTCTAATCAATTTTCACTTCATAGTTTTCAGGCTGGGTGACAATTGTCATTGTCAGAATAGTTAACACTGGTCATAAGAATTAATGTCTCTGATTAGCTAGTCATCTCCCAGAAAAGAGCAGTTCCCTAGTAAAGGAGATATTATAGTAAGTGCTATGAGGACTTTTGTTTTGGAATGGCTTATCACTCTGGCAGTTTATATAGCACTTTTCTGTATATTAACAAACTCATCTTCATACTCCCAACATTTTTATGCCTGTGTATCCTAAGCAGGTCTATCTCTGACAGTGTTTGGGTAGTTGAGCACAAAGTTGATGCCTTTATATAAGTGAGCAAAAATGTACATCTAATTTAGAGAGATGCAGATTAAATTCAGAGCATATACATTGAGTGGAAGAGGAACTAGATTCCAGTAGTACTTGTGTGTTTTAAATGATGCTTGCATGCAGTGGATAACCTGAAATCCTATATGAAGTGGGAACCCTCTGTAAGGATAGTAATAAATAGTAGCAGAGCCCAAGGCAAAGTCTCCATCAAGATATTTTCTACAGCTCTGCTGCTGATGTTTATATCTGTACACAGAATTCAGTTTACATTTTAGCTTCTTAGAATTATATTTGTGCTTGTGAAGAAGTTTGTCTATGAAGGCTCATGTTACAAGATTTTACAGAGCTGTTAATTACAAGCAAAATGAATGGATACATTTTTATTTTAAAACAACAATCCAGAAAAAAATCCTACAAAATATCCTTAAAGAGGAGATTACTTACTAGGAACTAGAATGTCTTCTTTACTCAAAATACCTCCTTATGATTTTGCTGGCAAATAATTGACTGGAAGAAATTCTTTTTTTTTCTTCTGATTTTGAGGGTGTGAAATCTGTTATTTACTGTCATGTCCTAATTATGTATCCTTGAAAAACTCCATTGATCTTTTTTATTTCAGTTTTCTCATGAGCCTGATGAGAATATTATTTGCACCAACTTCTTAGATTTGTGGTGAATGAAATATTGAGTATTATTTACCTACAGTGCCTGAGTTAAAATTATCCTGTTATAGCTATCAATTATTATTATTGTTAGGAAAAATATTTATTAGAAATACATACTGTCAAATCTTGGATTTAGTTCTTTTACTGATATTTACAATGAATGGAATTCCAGATTCTCCAAACATCTGGACCAGAAAAAAATTGTGTAGGAACCAGTCTTACAAAGTGATTGCCTGCATCAGTTAAGAGTGTTAGTAGCTCTGAGTATTTTTACTCTCATTCCAGCCTGTCTGTCATCACATGCATATCTCTGAACTAAGAGTGAAGATATAGAGGGCAGACAAGATTATTTGAAAACTATAGAGCAAGAACTTGATCTTTTTTTCTAACTCTCCATTGGCTTCCTTTCATCTTGCCTATCTAATTCAATTTTTACAGAAGGGAATAGCAATGAAAGCATGGGTATTGATCATCTAATTTTTTAAAAATAGTAATTCTGAGAACTGATAGCTTCCAATTTTGAATTCTAATTCTGGAATTGTTTGGCAGTTTGTGCAGGAACTTTGAGTTGCCACTTGATCAGTATTGTGGCATTGAGACAAAAAGTTTATTTGGAGTCTTCATTTTTTTATTTCTAAGATGTGGAAAACTAAATAGAATTATATATGTATATATCAAACTGCTAATTTTTATTGTGTCATATTAATGCTATTTGTTTTACAATTTTTTTCTAAGATATACTACCTTCCCTTCATGAGAGATCTTGTTTGGTTTAACTTTTCTTATCATGTAAACATCTTTCTTCTCATCTTCAAAGAACTGTGCTTAATTTTTTTACTGCTGCTTTGTCTTTACCAAAAATTTGTTTTCTGAAGTTCAGAGATCAATTCTGTTGCAAATATGCAAATAAAGAAGCAATTCAAACTTGAACATCAATGTCTCACATAAAATCACTTGGGACTTTAGATTTTCTTCAGGCTAGTTTTAGTTCTAATGTGTACTAATAAGAATATATCTATTAGTTTCTATTAATTAGAATTTATTATAATACTTTGTCATTCCTTTCTCTACTCAATGGATCATGAATCCATTTTCATTGTTGTGCACATAAATTGGTCTCATTACTTTATAGATAGCACAAAATTCATTTTCTTTGATAACTAGGATATTTCCTTTTTACTACATGATATTACTCTCTATGTATCTTCACTGTATGTATTCATATTTTTGTATCTCTGAAAATATTGAGATTATTTGCTAGCATTGAAGTCTGATGGGAAATTATATATTATATATTATATTATATATTGCCCAACTTGCAATTCAAACATTGGTCTATGTGATTCTGTACTCTCGTGCCAACATTAAAGTACTGTGCAGTCCTTGTGCTACATATCAATTTGTGAAAAAACCTAATTTTTATCTTAACTTGATATTAAATATAAAACTGAACATTTATTCATATGTTTAATAGAGTATTGATCACATTTCTGATGGTTGTGGCAACATACTGACTAAACTTAAAGAAGAAAAGTTTTGGTAGGGAATTCATGATAGCAGGCATGTCAGACAGCTGTCCAAATTTAATTTATATACAGGATAGGAAGGAAGATGAAATTTTGGATTCAGCTTGCTTTTATCATTTTTGTTCACTACAATACCCCAGCTTATAAGACAAGCCATCTAAACTCAGGGTAGATCTTCCCTGCTCAGCTAAACCTTTCTTGAAATATTCACAAATTGAGAGGCCTGCTTTCTACGTGATTCTCAATGCACTCAAGTTAAAAATGAAGATTCAGAAATGGCTATTTTATATAAAAAATTCTTGCTGCTATATTTAATTCTATATACTTAAGTACTATTTACTAGTGTTTTCCAAATGCAAAAAGCAGTTGCATATATGAATGCACAGCGTTGTACAGGATATGATATGGCAGCATGTACAGGACCTGTACAGGTTCAAGTGAGACAGAAATATCAGCATAAGATTGGAGGTGGTTACTAAGTTCTATACTTAGCTAAAGAGCCATCATTGGTATGTGAAAGTTGCAGAAAAGGGAAAGTTAAGTTTCTTTGAGGGTCCCTGGTAGGTCTACCACACTCTAGAGGTTGGCCATACATTCAAGAGTATATAGGTAGAAGTAATGAGACTTGATGTTTTATTATTATTTTGTGAAGACACAGAGCTGAATTAGTATGAAATAAGGGGTAGATCTGGAAGAAGGAAGGAAGGAGAGGAGTATGAATATGATAAAAATACAATATATATAGTAGTGAAAATGGCCCTCCTAATAAAATCAATTTACATATTTACTGCAATCGCCATCAAAATTCCAAAAATCATTATAGAACTTGGGAGGACAGTGCTGTACTTCATATGATATAAACCAAAACACAACTCAGTATAGATAATAAAATCCTATGCAATAAAAGAACATTTGGATGTATCACCATTCCTGATTTCAAACTACACTGTGGAGCTATAGCAATAAAAACCATTTGTTATTGGCTTAAAATAGACATGTTGATCAGTGAAATCAAATTGAAGACCCATGGACACACGGTTTTTGATAAAGAAGCTAGAAATGCAAAATGGAAAAAAAGCCTCTTCAACCAATGATCTAACTGGATGTCAGCATGTAGAAGAATGCAAATAGAACTGTATCTTATTGTCCTGAACAAAATTCAAGTCCAAGTGGATCATAGAACTCAACAAAACCAGACATACTGAATGTGATAGAAGATCAACAATAGGATCAAACATTGGCTTACAGAATGGGAAAAGATTTTCAATCCACATTTGACAGAGGGTTAATGTCATATATATATATATATATATATATATATATATATATATATATATGTCATATATATATATATGTCATATATATATATATCAAGAAACTAAACATCAATAAACTATGTAATTCAATTAAAAGTGGCTGTCCTCCAAGCGGCCTAACAAGGAGTTTACTGAGATAGAAGCAGATACTTACACCCAACCATTGGACTGAAGTCGGTGATCCTGTGGTTGAATTAGGAAAAGGCTGGAAAAAGCTGAAGAGGAGGGTGACCCCATAGAAAGACCAGCAGTCTCAACTAACCTGATCCCCTGAGATCTCTCAGACACTGAGCCACCAACCAGGCAGCATACAGGACCTGAACCAAGGCCCTGACACATATACAGCAGAGGACTGCCTGGTCTGGCCTCAGTGGGAGAAGACTTGCCTAACCCTTGAGAGACTTGAGGCCTCAGGGAGTGGAGAGGCCTGCCAAGGCAGCAGGGGTGGAATATTCTCTTGAAGACATTGGGGAGGAGGATTGGGATGAGAAACTGTGGGAGGGCATACTAGGAGGGGGCAATGACTAGACTACAAAAAAAGTAATTTTTTAAAAAAGTATAAAACAAACAAAAGAGAAAATAAAAGCACAGTATAGATCTAAACAGAATTCAACAGAGAAAACTTGAGTAGCCAAGAAACAACTAAATAGATGCTCAACATCCTTAGCCAGCAGCAAAATGGAAATAAAAAACTACTTTGATATTCCATCTTATGCCTGTCAGAATGGCTAAGATTAAAAGTACAATAGCAGCTCATGCTGGTAAAGATGTTGAGCAAAGAGAATACTCTTCCTAAATTGTTCTTGTGAGTAAAAACTTGTACAACCACCATGGAAATCAATATGGAATATTCTAAGAACACTGGGAATCAATCTACCTTGAGAATCAGCTATATCACTCTTGGGCATATATCCAAAGCTTGCTTCATACTACCACATGGACACATTCTGAACCATGTTCATTGTTAATGTATTCATAATAGCCAGAAACTGAAAGCAACTTACATGTCCCTCAACTGAAGAATAAATAAAGAAAATGTAGTAGATCTACACACTGGAAGACTATTCAGATATTACAAACCAAGACACTGTGAAATTTGAAGGCAAATGGAACTAGAAAAGAAATCATCCTGAGTGAGGCAATCCAGACCCAGAAAGAAATATATGGAATGTACTCACTCATAAGTGGACATTAGCCGTTAAGTAAAGGACAATCATGCTACAATCCACAGATCCAGGGAAGCTAAGTAACAAAGAGGGCTCAATTTGGGGCACATGGATCTTACTGTGAAGGGGAAATAGAGTAGATTTTGTTGGTATAGTGGGGGCAAGTGGGGTTGTGATCAAGATAGTTGAGGCAAGAAGATGGGAAAGGATGGATGGAGAGAAGATTGGAATTGGGCCATTTGAGGGGCAATATAAAAATCTAGTGCAGTACAAATTCCCTGGAATCTATGTCAGTGACCCTAGGAACTAGCTGGAACTAGCCATCTTCTGCAAGGCTCCTATCAGTGAGAGTGGGACACAGCCCAGTCACAAAACCTTTGACCTACAATTTGTCTTGCCTTCAAAATATAGCCTAGTACTTGTGGGTGTTGTTAATGATTGGTTCAACTTGAGGCCCATAAAGTGAGAGAGAGCCCATGCATGAGTGGCCAGGAACCAGATGATGAACAGCCAGGAACCCCAGAACAGAACTAAATTTGACTGGCAAAAGAAGACAGGATCCAATTATATATCTCAGAGTACATGAGTTACATTTTCTTTTTTTAGAAAAGTGCAATATTTACCTTATGTAAAATTGGAAATACTGAAGGTCTCTACACTTTAGAGGATGCTGCATATGCAAAAGCACTGAAGTTTATCTGGTCTAATATTAAATTAGCATTCAATAATTATATTATTGATAATAAATCATTTTATTATTAATTTTGACATAAGACAGTTCACACATTTTCTGTTGTTCTTCATCTATCTGATAATCGTGTTTTGAAATCTATTTGAGAGGCCTGCGGGTAAGTGCACCCAGGAGCCCCCCAGACACATTCTGGGGGATCCATAGAAACCATAGCCAGCGCTAGCACGCCCTGTCCGCCGCTCGCCCCTCCTGCAGTCTGAGGCCTGCTGGTAAGTGCACCCAGGAGCCCCCCAGACACATTCTGGGGGATCCATAGAACCCATAGCCAGCGCTAGCACGCCCCTTCCCCTGCTCGCCCCTCCTGCAGTCTGAGGCCTGCTGGTAAGTGCACCCAGGAGTCCCCCAGACACATTCTGGGGGATCCATAGAACCCATAGCCAGCACTAGCACGCTCCTTCTGCTGCTCGCCCCCCCTCCGGTCTGAGGCCTGCAGGGTCTGAGTCCCAGACCAGACCTCTACCAGGTCTGCAGTTGTGTGGACCCCGGATTCCACCTGAGACATACTGGAAGGTCCGCTCAACCCAGAGCCACAGAGGAACAACTGAACTCAGAGTGTCAGACAACATACCCTGAGATATCCAAGAGGAGACACTGCACCCAGAACAGCAGACATCTAGCTGGACTGCTACCTTGGAGGCACCATATCCTGAGGCATCCTAGAGATACCACTGTAATCAGGGCAGCTGGAAAAAAACCACAAAGACATCTGGACTCCTAGAAGACCAAACAAAAGCGAGACAACTGGAAAGGCAGGCTTCAATCAGAGACAGAAGTACAGGTAGCACTAGAATTAACCAGATGGCAAAAGGCAGGCGCAAGAACGTAAGCAACAGAAACCAAAGTTACATGGCATCATCAGAACCCAGTTCCCCCATCATAGCAAGCCCTGAACACCCCATCACACCAGAAAAGCAGGATTCAGAATTAAAATCACTTCTCATGATGATGATAGAGGACTTTAAGAAAGACATAAATAACACTCTCAAAGAACAGATAGAAACCCTTAGAGAGGAAACACAAAAATCCCTTAAGGAATTACAAGAAAATGCAACCAAACAGGAGAAGGAATTAAACAAAACCATGCAGGATCTAAAAACGGAAGTAGAAACAATAAAGAAATCACAAAGGGAGAACACCCTGGAGATAGAAAACTTAAAAAAACGATCAGGAGTCATAGATACAAGTATTACCAACAGAATACAAGAGATGGAAGAGAGAATCTCATGTGCAGAAGATACCATGGAAAACATAGACACAACTGTCAAAGAAAATGCAAAATACAAAAAGCTACTAACCCAAAATATACAAGAAATCCAAGACACAATGAGAAGGCCAAACCTAAGGATAATAGGAATAGATGAGGGGAAGACTCCCAACTTAAAGGACCAGTAAATATTCTCAACAAAATTATAGAGGAAAACTTCCCTAACCTAAAGAAAGAGATGTCCATAAATATACAAGAAGCCTACAGGACTCCAAATAGTTTAGACCAGAAAAGAAATACTTCCCGCCACATAATAGTCAAAACATCAAATGTACAAAACAAAGAAAAAATACTAAAAGCAGTAAGGGAAAAAGGCAAAGTAACATATAAAGGCAGACCTATAAGAATTACACCAGACTTCTCACCAGAGACCATAAAAGCCAGAAGATCCTGGACTGATATCATACAGACCCTAAAAGAACATAAATGTCAGCCCAGACTACTATACCCAGCAAAACTGTCAATCATTATTGATGGAGAAACCAAAATATTCCATGACAAATCCAAATTTACACAGTATCTCAACACAAACCCAGCACTTCAAAGGATAATTGGTGGAAAACTCCATCACAAGGAGGGAAACTACAACCTGGAAAAAGCAGGAAAATAATCTTCCAAAAACCGTAAAAGAAGGTAGCTACACAAACATATCTCCACTGCCAATAACAAAAATAACAGGAAACAACACTCATTTTTCCTTAATATCTCTTAATATCAATGGACTCAATTCTCCAGTAAAAAGACATAGACTATCAGACTGGATACGTAAACAGGACCCAACATTTTGCTGCATTCAGGAAACGCACCTCTGTGGAAAGGACAGACACTACCTCAGAGTAAAAGGTTGGAAAACAATCTACCAAGCAAATGGTCCCAAGAAACAAGCTGGAGTAGCGATTCTAATATCAAATAAAATCAGTTTTCAACCAGAAGTAATCAAAAAAGATAAAGAAGGACACTTCATATTCATGAAAGGAAAATGTACCAAGAGGAACTTGCAATTCTCAACATCTATGCCCCAAATGTAAGGGCACCCACATACATAAAAGACACTTTACTAAAACTTAAAGCATACATTGCACCCTACACAATAATAGTGGGAGATTTCAACACTCCACTCTCAGCTATGGACAGGTCATGGAAACAGAAACTAAATCGAGACACAATGAAACTAACAGAAGTTATGAACCAATTGGACTTAACTGACATCTATAGAACATTTCACCCTAAAACAAAAGAATACACCTTCTTCTCAGCACCTCATGGTACCTTCTCGAAAATAGACCATATAATTGGTCACAAAACAGGCCTCAACAGATACAAAAAGATTGAAATAATCCCCAGCACCTTATCAGACCACCATGGATTAAGACTTGTCTTTGACATGGACAAAAACATCAGAAAACCGACATACACTTGGCAACTGAACAATGCTCTACTCAATGATAACTTGGTCAAGGAAGAAATTAAGAAAGAAATTAAAGACTTTTTAGATTTAAATGAAAATGAGGACACATCATATCAAAACATGTGGGACTCATTGAAGCAGTACTAAGAGGAAAAATCATAGCTCTAAGTGCTCACAAAAAGAAAGTGGAAAGAGCATACATCAACAACTTGACAGCAAACCTGAAAGCATTAGAACAAAAAGAAGCTAGTATACCCAAGAGGAGTAGACGGCAGGAAATAGTCAACTCAGGGCTGAAATCAACCAAGTCGAAACAAAAAGAACTATACAAAATATCAACAAAACCAGGAGCTGGTTCTTTGAGAAAATCAACAAGATAGACAAACCCTTAGCCAGACTAACCAAAGGGCGCAGAGACAGCATTCAAATTAATAAAATCAGAACTGAAAAGGGAGACATAACAACAGAAACAGAGGAAATTAAAAAAATTATCAGATCCTACTACAAAGGCCTATACTCAACAAAATTGGAAAATCTGGAGGAAATGGACAATTTTCTCGATAGATACCAGGTACCAAAGTTAAACGAGGAGCAGATAAACCACCTAAACAGCCCCATAACACCTAAAGAAATAGACACAGTCATTAAAAATCTTCCCACCAAAAATGTCCGGGGCCAGATGGTTTCAGTGCAGAATTCTTTCAGACCTTCAAGGAAGACCTAATACCAATCCTCTTCAAGTTATTCCATCGAATAGAAACAGAAGGAACACTACCCAATTCATTCTATGAAGCTACCATTACACTCATACCTAAACCACAGAAAGACCCAACAAAGAAAGAGAACTACAGACCAATCTCTCTTATGAATATTGATGCAAAAATACTCAATAAAATTCTCGCAAACCGAATCCAACAACACATCAAAACAATTATCCATCAAGATCAAGTAGGCTTTATCCCAGGAATGCAGGGATGGTTCAATATTCGGAAATCCATCAATGTAATCCACTACATAAATAAACTCAGAGAGAAAACCACATGGTCATATCACTAGATGCTGAGAAAGCATTTGACAAAAATTCAACATCCCTTCATGTTAAAAGTCTTGGAAAGATCAGGAATACAAGGCCCATATCTAAACATAGTAAAAGCAATATACAGCAAGCCAGTAGCCAACATCAAACTAAATGGAGAGAAACTTGAAGCAATCCCACTAAGATCAGGGACTAGGCAAGGCTGCCCCACTCTCACCTTACCTATTCAATATAGTACTGGAAGTCTTAGCTAGAGCAATTAGACGACAAAAGGAAGTCAAGGGATACAGATAGGAAAGGAAGAAGTCAAAATTTCACTATTTGCAGATGACATGATAGTATACTTAAGTGAACCTAAAACTTCCACCAGAGAACTCCTAAACCTGATAAACAACTTTAGCAATGTGGCTGGATATAAAATCAACTCAAACAAATCTGTAGCCTTCCTCTACTCAAAGGATAAACAGGCAGAGAAAGAAATCAGGGAAATGACACCCTTCACAATAGCCAACGAATAAAATAAACTATCTTGGAGTGAATCTAACAAAGCAAGTAAAAGATCTGTATGACAAGAACTTCAAGTCTCTCAAGAAAGAAATTGAAGAACATCTCAGAAGATGGAAAGATCTCCCATGCTCCTGGATTGGCAAGATTAATTTAGTAAAATGGCTATCCTGCCAAAAGCAATCTACAGATTCAATGCAATACCCATCAAAATTCCAAATCAATTCTCATAGAGATAGAAAGAGCAATTTACAAATTCATTTGGAATAACAAAAAACCTAGGATAGCGAGAACTATTCTCAACAATAAAAGAACCTCTGGGGGAATCACCATTCCGGACCTCAAACTGTACTACAGAGCAGTAGTGATAAAAACTGCTTTGGTATTGGTACAGAGACGAAAGGACGATCAATGGAACAGAATTGGAAGACCCAGAAATGAACCTGCATACCTATGGTCACTTGATATTTGACAAGGGAGCTAAATTCATCCAGTGGAAAAAGGACAGCATTTTCAACAAGTGGTGCTGGCTCAACTGGAGGTCAACATGTAGAAGAATGCAAATTAATCCATTCTTATCTCCTTGCACAAAGCTCAACTCCAAGTGGATAAAGGACCTCACATAAAGCCAGGTACACTGAAAAATATTAGAAAAGAAGTTGGGGAAGACCCTCGAATACCTAGGCACAGGGGAAAAGTTCCTGAACAGAACACCAATGGCTTATGCTCTAAGATCAAGAATTGACAAACGGGACCTCATCAAATTGCAAAGCTTCTGTAAGGCAAAGGACACTGTCAATAGGACAAAATGGCAACCAACAGATTGGGAAAAGATCATTACCAATCCTACATCTGATAGGGGGCTAATATCTAATATTTACAAAGAACTCAAGAAATTAGACGCCAAACAACAAAATAACCCCATTAAAAAATGGGGTACAGAGCTAAACAATAGAATTCTCAACTGAGGAAACTCGAATGGCCGAGAAGCACCTTAAGAAATGCTCAACATCCTTAGTCATCAGGGAAATGCAAATCAAAACAACACTGAGATACCACCTCACACAGTCAGAATGGCTAAGATCAAAAACTCAGGTGATAGTAGATGCTGGCGAGGATGTGAAGAAAGAGGAACACTCCTGCATTGTTGGTGGGGTTGCAAGCTGGTATAACCACTTTGGAAGGTCAGTCTGGCGGTTCCTCAGAAAATTGGGACATAGCACTACCTGAGGACCCAGCTATACCACTTCTGGGTATATACCCAGAAAATGCCTCAACAAATAACAAAGACATATGCTCCACTATGTTCATAGCAGCCCTATTTATAATAGCCAGAAGCTGGAAAGAACCCCAGATGCCCTTCAACAGAGGAATGGATACAAAAAATGTGGTACATTTACACAATGGAATATTACTCAGCTATTAAAAATAATGAATTTTGAGAAATTCTTAGGTAAATGGATGGAACTAGAAAATATCATCCTGAGTGAGGTAACCCAATCACAAAAGAACACACATGGTATTTACTCACTGATAAGCGGAGATTAGCAAAAGTTTATTGAACAACGAAAGATTCAACTAGAGGCGACACGAAGCTCATGAAGAAGAAAGAACAAGTGAGATGCCTAGGTCTTCTTAGAAGGAGTAACTAAAAAAACCAGGAGCAAAATGGAGACAAAGTGTGGGTCAGAATCTGAAGGGGGGGTGTGTAGGAGACCGATTGTGTCTGGATATCATTCATAGGCAGTCACCAAAAATAGACGCTGATAGGGATGTCAGGATGGGGAAAAAAAACAAAAAAAAAAAAAAAGGGGGCTGACAGAGCCTGATAAGGCGTCTCTTAGAGGTCTATCAGTAGTCGGACTACCAGAGACATATACCCACAGCTATCCATTCATTGATCAAGGTTCCCAAGGGATGAGTTGGAGCAGTAAGTGAGGGAACACGTGAACATCAGGCTGGTGGCCGCACGTGTGAGGAGAATGAAAAGAATAGCCAAACCAGCCAGAGCTACCAGGGTCATAAGACCACCAGGCCAGGTGTACATAGGAGAGAGACACATGACTCAGCTGTATACTATAGGGTGGATGGCCTGTCGGGCATACGGTAGGAGACTAAGATCATTGGTACCCGAGGTGAGCATGAGGGAGGGAATCGGAGGGTGTGGAGAGGGAGGACTGGGGGTAGGTGGTGTAAACACACTTCATAGCAGCAGGAGGAAGAGGGGATGGAGAGAAGGGGTTCTGGGGGGTGCGGGGAAATATGGTAAGGGGATATAAAACGGTGAAATGTAAATATTATATCCAATAAAAGAGGGGAAAAATAGAAAAGTGGTTTAGAACCACATTATAATAAAATGTCAGCCCTCTTTAAAAAAAAAAAACTATCTTGATACTAAAATTTGTTTTGAGAATTGTATATTGCAGAATGATCAAGCCTGGGTGGTATCTACTCAACAAGCAAGCTGGGCAGACCTGCGCAAAACTCTGAGGTCCTGAATTCCATTGGAGGCAGCGAAGACACAGCATCAGAGGATTGTCAAACTTGCTCTTCCCCCACTCCTCTTCTAATATCTCAACGCCCATAATCGCAGCTTGAAGAGCTAATGATGAGTCAGTGCCCCTATTCCCTGGGCATGGGGACTAAGGTGGTAAATGTTGGGCCGGTCTATCCTAGAAAAGGGTAGTGGTTTTGTAGAGAATAGCAGAGGATTAGCTAGGGTTTATTGCATAGCCATAACCTATTAGTAGAAATCTGTATACATTAATATCAAGATGAAGATCTAAATTCTTAAATGGCACCAATTTACTTTGTTTACAAATTTTAAGGTTTTCATTGGCATGAGCTTCTTAGTGATATAAAGAGTGAGATGAATATTGTTATCTCAAGCATTGTACCAGTATAACACATCAGGAAATACAAAGCTTAGACCCAGTCCTTCTTTAACTTTTTTAACTGATTTGAGATGGTCAGCCTGTGAGTTAAGTGACTATAGCAAATTCATGGGACTTGGAGTTTATTATAAGGGTGTTCTCTTGTTTTATGTAGGAATGCTGAGTGGAGTTACAGCAACAGTCCAGGATTACCTTACAGGATAGGCTGGTTTCAAAACATCAGAAATCCTTAGAATTGAAATGACAAACATTTAGTCTTACTGTTCATTTTCATTAGAGACCTGTCTGCTCGACAGCTTCTATGTTAATTCTAAGAAGAAATTGAGCATCCTGGAGGTTACTCCAGTGTGGTGAGACAGCCCTAGGCAAGAATTGCCACTTTATTTACAGACAAATTACTGTCCAGAAAAAGGGACAACAACTGCAGAATAGCGACGATTATATCTGCCTAGACAGAGTAATCAGCCCTAATAATTCTGCAGCACTAAGGTCGGTCAGATGATCCTGGGCCAGAAGGCAGAAGAACAGAGGCTCCAACGTTTGAAGAGAGCGCGGTCCACAGGTGTCAGGGTCTCTATAAAATTTGGCTAAGTTTTAGAAGCTATGCGTTGTGCTTCCCACAATATCGTCAAGCTCGGCATTTGGATTTTGATGGGTGGAAAAATTATAGCTATTGAGTGAGAGCACAGCTCCTGAGTGTTGATGGTCATCGCTGACATCTCCTAACGCCAAGGAAAAAGCCAGGTTCAGAACTAAGTGTTTTAGTTAGGA